>NC_083480.1:7450103-7610103 GCF_030014155.1 Tachysurus vachellii
ATTTTCCAGGATTTCCAGGTTTTCCAGGACACATGGGAACCCTGATGTCATTATAGTCATGACCTGAGGGTGCATGCAATGTTTCATGACAGCGCCACCTAGTGGCCACGAGATTTTAAAAACAGCTATTTTCGCTTATAACTACTGCAAACTTGAGTCTAAAATCATGAAGGTGTTGTTAGACTCCTTGAGGCATGCTGAGTCAAACAATACCAAACGGTTTTCGGACGGCCATTTTGTGTGTCGGCCATTTTGAATTTTCACGTTAAGTTCAGTATTTTACGAATGCAATGCCATATCGCTACGAAACTTGGTATGGTTCATCAGCGACATGTTCTGAGCGCATCTGATCGGCTTGACCCTGGTATCGCTGCTTGCAGCTATATTTATTTTTATTATTATTATTTTATTTAATTAAAAAAGCATATACCGAATTGGATGTACTGAATTTCTTTTACGAAGTTCCATAAAGATGATTTCTGCATATATCGTGAATTCTAATGCGGTGCATTGGAAGCAAACGAAACAAAACAAATTTTCTGAAACACCTGAATGAGCTGACTTTGTACATTCAATACAATATTTTCTCAAACTGCAAAGACAGTGGCTATTTGTGACTATTAATAATATGGTAAGGACCCATCCTGAAGGAATTCATTAAAAATGTGTAATTTACAAACTGTACATATATTTGAAGCTCATTGATAAAGCTCAATTTTGCACATTGATAGATCTGCCAAATCAATCAATATATCTATCTAAATAAAAAAAAATCTAGCAAAAATATAAGTACATGAAGAGTAAATAAATCTACAAGAGTCCAAAAATTCTATTTATTACCTTACTTCAAATGCCTTTAGGCGATTTATGTGCAAATTTCTATGAACATAATCACTGAAATATGTGTTTCAGTGGCACATTAACAACACAATTGGACATGTTTCAACTCTCATGCAACAAAAACCCTGAAAACATAGGGCCTTGTAAATACAACGTTACTTTTGCTACTACAGAGTTTTCTGGAATCGTTCAAAATCATCCAAAGAGGCTAAAGCCACTTCAGAACAGAAGGCTTCATCAGGAAGAGCCACCAGGCGCTCCAGAGAGATGTAGTTAGGATGAGTGGGTTCATAATGGGCACGGCCCAAGTACTCAAGAAAGAAGTGTCGTTCTCTTACACGAAGGAATTTTGCATTCAAAACCTGATGAAAACCAGAAAAAGGTATGAGATGGTATGAATTTTTCCACTAATTACAAAAAGCACTTTTAGAATTTATTTTTCAGACATGAGGCTTGATAAATAATTCTCAAAACAATGCACAAATCTTTGGGCCATAAAATTTAGTTAGTAAATTTTCTCTCCATATCTTTAACATGTTCTCTATTATGCTGTAATTTTCACTTAATAAAGAGATCGTTACAAGGGTTATATACCTGTGGAAACTTTGTAATGAGAGAGTGAGGAACACCCATAATGTTGTGGACAAAGTCAAATATTTGTGTCAGTTTCCGTTTATTAGCTGTTAACACTTTTGGAACCACAGTGACAATGTGCTGGATTTCATTTCTGCGAAACCCAAACTCCAGTTCACAAACCTGATTAAAAAATAAAAACAGAACAGAAAACGTCTGAATAAAAATGTGTTCACAGAAAACTGCCAAAATGGTTAAACAAATTGCTAATAAATATATTTTTAGTAGGCAATTCACTGTACCTTTAGATTTTCCTTTACAGGCTCTAAACTTCCACATAGCAACCTAGGCAGACGAGTTACAACATCTCGAGTCTGAAAGGGTAAAAGAAACTATTAAATGCACCAATATATTTAATAGCGTTTTATATTTTTTCGATCAGGTTTTGTGTATACACACTCACGGATAGGGGAGAGGTAGCATTCCCATCCCTGAATGCAGCTTTTACTTATAATTCCTATTTCTGTCAGGTCTGGAAATATAAACAAATACTTACCTTATGAGCACTGAGGCCCAGTTGCTTCTGGAAAAATCCCAGACGGTTGTCCAACCTCTTCACACTGAAGTTCAGTAAATATGGAGCTTTGCTCACCATCTCAGCAACAGACTCCGAACTGAATTTTTTTGACTTCAAATATGAAACCCTTTTACATAAAAAGTAAAGTCATACAAAGTCAGTTCCAGTTTGTTAATTCACAATTCATTCAGCTGTAATGAATAGGTGTCAACCAGCAGTATCTTATATAAATAATAGCATGAGTTAATCACATCATATAACAAGAAACATTACTACTAAGTAAAACGTTCAGTTTATGAGTAAAATAAAACATATCTAACACATTAATAGCATATGACCGGTCACTGTTATTACATTATTACTTCATAATGTTTTAAAACAGAAGGCACTGGCAAACACAAGTGCTCTTTTTAGGGTGGTCTTGTGTAAAAGTAGGGTTTTTGTGTCACTGATGAATTGAAAATCATTGAAAACTGATGCTGGCTATATGCTGGTTAAAGGAGAATAAATAACAGCTGTTATACATAAAACACAGCTTTCCATTGGGCCATATCATCAGTGATTAATTTCCTACAGCATGCACCATTGTGTTGCATCTCTCACATTCTTACGTTAATTTCAGTAGCAGATTTTTCAGTGAAAAAAAGGCAAACTAAAATTTACTTTGTTGTGTTGGTAATCAGCCATGTATGTGCATTATTATAATCCTATGCTTACAAAAGTGTCATAGCAATAACAGAAATTATATGAATCATAAATTATATAAATAAATTGTGGGCAATATAATAAAGGTATTAGAGACCAGGAAATGAGCTCTGACCTGTTTTGCAGATTTTCCATGTTCTCAGTGAGTAGAAAGGGGTTTTTAGTGAGCATCGGACCCAAGTGAACATCCTGAACTCCCAGATCTTTCAAGAAAAGGAGACGTGGTACCACATCATCTTGGAAGTTCAGCCTCACCAGCATAGAGCCAACATTAGGCCGTTCCTCTAATTTTGACAGATTAACCCCTATAAAAGTAGTTGTTGTTACATATGGGCTCACATCACTCATAAAAATTAAGCATGAGCAGCAGAAGAAACATACCCAAGTGAACCAGATTTGTTAGGGTCTCTGATTTGTCTACGTAATCCCTGAGAGTGAATGTGGTGTCTGGAAGGTTGGGGGGCACAATGATCTGTATGGCATCCTCATCACTAATTTCTTCAAATGCAGATGGACAGGACAGTGCATCCAGATCTGTGCAGCAGAAAAAAATCAAGACACATTAGAAGGTCAAATACATAATAGTTTGTTATGTTGTGCTTTGTAGGGTGGGTATTGTTGAAATATTTGGACATAATAATACATATTAATAACATTAATAGTTTTTATTTAGAACAGCGCTGTTCATGCATGTAGTATTTCTGCTTCGCAGCTGGGTCCTGGGTTTGGGTCTGATCCTGAGCTTAGGTTACGTTCTCCCATCCATGTGGGGTTCCTCCGAGTTTTTTGGTTTCTTCCCACATCCCAGAAACATGTCAGTAGATGTTTTACCTACTGTACCTTTGCACAATGTTTGTGTAAATATGTGTGTGCAATTATACTATCAGAGTATAAGCCAGATTCCACTCGAGTTTTCTTGGGACAGGCTACAGTTTACAGTGACCATGACCATGATGAAGCATTTACTGAATGTTATTTCATTCATAATATAGTTAATTCCTTTGTAAACGACAGTAGCAGAGTGCTCAATGTCATTAGAGAAAACTGGGATGTAGTAGGAAACTGAAATTTCAAAGATCCTAGTTGAAGTTGTTGTTAGTAATACCATTTGTAATAAAAACTGTAGTGGACATTTGCACAGTTTATAAAAGTGACATGCACAAAAAAACTGGACTGTACAGAGCACAATATACACACACACACACACACACACACACACACACAATCAACTGTATGGACTGCAATGACCCACACCAAATACACACTCTACCAATTTACATCCATGTCTTCTATAATAAGCACCATCATATCACACTGTTTACATGTTGCATTGCACACTGTTTTTGCTCTTTACACATGCTGACCCACATTTCAGTCGACTGCTGATTTGCACAATACTGCTATAATACTAATGTGTTCATTCCAGTATTTCCACATACGTATTATTGTGTATTTATATGTTTTTGTGTCTTGTCTTTTGTGTCTTGTCTTTTGTGTAACGTCTTTTGTGTACGTCTTATGTGTAACGTCTTATGTGTAACGTCTTGTCTTTTGTGTCTTGTCTTATGAGTCTTGTCTTATGAGTCTTGTCTTATGTGTAATGTCTTATGTGTAATGTCTTATGTGTCTTGTCTTATGTGTCTTGTCTTATGTGTCTTGTCTTATGTGAATTGTCCTTTGTGTGTTGTTTTGTTTGTTTGCACTGTCTTTTGTCCTGCACTGTCTTGTCTTATTTGTCTTATCCTGCACTCTTTGCACCAGGTTGCACAGATGCACTTTATGTATCTTGGACTAACTTACTTAAGTCCTTATAGCTCTGTCTTTGTTTTATGTAGCACCCTGATCCTGGAGAAACGTTGTCTCATTTCACTGTGTACTGTGTCACATATATAGGGTTGAAATGACAATAAAAGCTTATTGACTTGACTACTGACTGTAAGAAAATAAAGCACAAGAAAGATATAGTAGAAGAATATAAACAGTCTACATACCGATGGAGGTGTGTTCTGCAGGAACTGGTCCTGGTGCACTGGAGCACTGATGTAACTCAGAGTTTATTACAGGCACTAAACCGTGCTGAGGATTGTGTTGCTCTGTAATCCTACTGTCTGTGTGACATGGGGGTGTGTCGGTTCGCTGATCACTGAAGAACCGAATCCCATATGAATCAGTCCATTTGTCCTTCCATCTCTGTAAGCGGCTATGAGGATGAAGCAACAGCGCTGTCTGGATGCAAGTCGTGTTTTTAGGGAGTTTAACGACGTGAATTACATGTTGTGGTTTTATACACAACATCCTAGACTGCAGATACATCACACATCTTCCACAAAGATTCATGACTAACTCACTCAATGAACACCCGCCTGGTATAAGAATATAAGAATATAAACTTTGGCTAGTTAAACAAATCGTACTACGAAAAATATATGCAATGTACTGATCCTTCTGCTGGAGCTCACGTGGTTTCAAGCTGACATTTACTTCTCTTCTGCGGTGTTTCTAACACACTACAAACACAAACACTGCCCTCTGGCGGCTGACCCACAGAATCGCTTACAGCAGGGGTGTCAACCTCAATCACAAAAGGGGACGAAATTTACAAAATATTCTAAATTGCAGGCCAAAACATTAACATTAACATTTACTCAACAATTCAAAATTGACTATGATTTGTGCAAAAAATGTAAATTCGAACAGCCAGGCTACAATATTTTTTTATTGTAAAAATAAATAAAATTAAACAATAAATAAATGGTTTTTTTTTTTCAATATCAATATTTCAGAATTCAAAAAGGAACAAGCTGAATTATTTTATCCTTTTGATGTTTGAAAACTGCCAAATATATAATATTAGATAATATTTTATATAATATTATCGGATATAATTGTATCATGGGCCAGATGTGGAGTTTGATATATCTGAGATAAAGGAGTTTTTTGAAAGACTGGGCAGCTGAGGACAAACCAGGAACTTAGAAACATGAAAACATTTGTTGATGATCATCCAGGTAACAACATACAGTATTAAGAATCGAGGACATGTAAACTTTTGAACTGGTTCATTCAGAAATTATTGTGTCTTGTTGACTATCTATCTATCTATCTATCTATCTATCTATCTATCTATCTATCTATCTATCTATCTATCTATCTATCTATACTATATACTAACTATATATCTGTATCTATCTAATATAGTATATATCAGATACTATATATCTGATATAAATCTCAATGTGAAACAGCTTATTCAGGGAAGTACTTAATACAAATAAACTGCAATTTAAAATTATTAATATAATCCAGATTTTTTTTTTTTTTTTGGGGGGGGGGGGGGGGGGGGCGGGTTGGGGGCCTAGCTGACACTGTGTATAGAAATAAACTCTACAGATTATGTGTTAGTACACTCACATACAGTATAAACACATATACATGTGTATATGAGTACATAGAAATTCACACACTGGCCTAGATGGTCTTGTTATTGTAATATATCTTTAATGCGCAAATATACAACAATTTCAACATACATTAGAAATATAGGTTGTATGAAAATAGTGGTTAGGAAATAGAAAATAGAATTTGCTATCAGTCTTCTGGGCTTGGTATTAAACGTAAAATGTATTACATTCTGTGCAAATACAGAGTTCTACACAGTTTTATGTACAAGCAATGTAAGATTTATGTTTATCAGAATCCACTGTAAATAATTGTATTGAATTTATACAAAAAGCTATTAAAACATTTATTATTAGTAGTAGATAATTACGAAAAGCAAATGATGCATTACTACAACTAGCACCTTTGTTGCATAGTTTTTTAGACAAATGAAGCATTTGAGTTTTTCTTTCAAAGAAACCAAAACTCAAATGAAGCATTTGAGTTTTTCTTTCAAAGAAACCCGGTCCCTTTCCAAATGTGATCCTGGAAAGAAATTAATAAAAAATTGTGTGCAATTTTCAGGGTCACCATCTGAAATGCTCTAATTTCTGTGCCTCTATTTCTGAGGCAGAGGCTGCAGTCAGGAGGAATAGTAATGGTGGTGATGGTGGTGGTGATGGTGATGCTCATGGAGGTGATGGTGCTCATGCCTCTGAGCCATGGGCATGAACCCACCAGGTGAAACACCTGTTCCAGGCTGAATCTCCAAGTCTAACCCTGGATGAGGCACAAAAGCTGATGTGACATCACAAGGCCTGGCATGAACACGTTTATTGTGACTGTAGTGCAAAGGCTGCTGCTGGGGAGCAGGAGGACAGCACCAGCTGACTGGGTGATGCCCATGTAGCCTGTTTGATTTGCGGCTCCTCAGAGACCTGAGAAATGGGAGGCGCTGACCACCAGACTTCCCCAGACTGCCACGATCAAGCTGAGGCCATCGATATTGGGCAGAGCGTGTGCCATGTGTGAGGCTCCCCTGAAACTGCTCCTCATAGGGTGAGTGTAGTGTGTGATCTGAAATCAGATAAGTATTACCAATAAAGCTTCTTATAGCTTATAGCTTCTTATAGCTTCTTATAACAAATAGAGAATTTTAGCTAGGAGCCCTTTCTAATAAGAAAAACAAATAAATTATTTAAAGATGATGTGGGAAATATAACATCATTATAATTTTATATTTTTTTCCAAAGTGAGTAAAATAGCATAAATATAGAAAAAGCTCCATAAATATTCTTAGGTTTGCTGCTACTATTGGATATTGGGTTCTTGTGATCATAGCTGGACGTTAGCAAAGAGAATCTAGTGCACGGACGCTTTTCTCCTGGGACTTAAACAAAATGTTGAAGACGGCTGCCTTGATTTCATCATTCCACTGACATAAGAATCCTTTACAGTCAAAGTGTAATTTTTTTAACTTGTGTTTGTGTGTAACATTAATAAACCTTTTAGTCTGATTTATCATAATTCTGATGCGTACTCACGTGGCTGATTGAGATGTTTAAAGCTAAAGTATTAGAAATTAATATCATTTTTCATCGAACCCTATTAACATGGATAATATTGAGCTCACAGTGTGCAGCAGTAATACCTGCATCAAATCTGGAGGTGTAGTTTTCAATCCCAGCCAGGTCTAAATAGTGGTTTCTGCGTTCTGTGTTCTCATCGATGCGGTAAAGTTTTTTCTCAGGACTAACAGCAGGATCTGTGCTCTGTCCTCTGTGGAGTTAAAAGGTTTATCTAAAAAAACATCCAATACACTGTAACACAATGTTATGTATTAGGCTGTTCCATCTACGTCACTTCCCTCTTCAGTAACAGTAATATGACTGAGGATGGCAATGGATCTGGAATCCTGGGAACACTGGGCACAAGGCAGGAAGACACCCTGGGTAGAGTGCCTTTGGACTGCAGGACAACATGCCTCCACATTCATATCTATGAACAACTTAGTGAGCTATCAATCAAGAAGATGCATGGAAACCAGAAAATCAAGAGTTACAGCAGGGCAACTCTAAAGCACGGCAGGGCAGCAGTACCTCAGAGGTTAAGATGTTTGATTACTGGAGGGAAGTTCCAAAAACCAGCACTGCCAATCTGCCAGTATTGGGCCCTTAACCATCAACTGTTTAAATGAGATCACGTACAACCTGACTTCACTTCACTACATCGCTCTGGATAAAGGTGTCTGCCAAATGCTGTAAATGAACATGTAAATTCTGTGGAATGCCTTCAAATCAAGTTACTTGCTTTTGACAGGGTTGTAGGAGGCATTGCTACCTGTTGTGTACCCTAACAATTTCTCATTCTGAAAAAGTTTCAGTTCGCATTGTTTTATTCTGTATACTTCAAGCTGGAACTCACACTTTAAATAACAAGCTGACCTGATGTAAATGGGGTGGTTTTCCTCCAGCTGCTCCTGCTTGCTCTGTGGAAGCCCGATATCTCGTTCTAAAAGTGGATTAACGTTCCACCTGATCAATACTGTGTTCAATCACATAAAAAAAAAAAAATCTGTTCTCAATCATCTTGAGGAAAGACCCACCTTTTCTGTTGAAACTGGGTATTAAGGGTGTTACAGTCAATTTGACACGCAGAGTTTTGCTGTTGCAGAGTGCAGACTGTTTGACTGATGCTTCCACTACTTCATAGATAGTATGCATCAGGCTGGACATATCCTACAGCATAAGACAGCACACACACAAACTTTGAGACATTGTGCTGTTTATTTTTTTTCCAAATCTATACAGAATGTTAGAAATGTTAGTTAGGAAATGTTAGTTTTCCAAATTTATGACAGAATGCCATTGCATTACCTCTTTGGTTACTCTGCCACTGTTGTCAAAGTCATACAAAGTAAACACCCACTCTTGGTGATTTTCATTACACTCCATGTCCTGTAGCAAAAGAAATGAAACACCACCATAATCTCAATTATTTTTCAGGCTGTCTTTTCAGGGTGTTCACTCACATCATTTTTTGCATTCCTCCTCAAGGGATCTCCCTTTTCCGGTTTGTAACTTTGGCATTCGGTTGCTCTCTCTGGTGGAAGGATTACTGCAAATAAAAACAAATCCAAATGAATAACATTTACTGTAAGTCCAAATGTTTCAAACGGCACAGCTGGAACGCCACCACTAGTGATATTCAACAATATTTAACAGTGTTACACTGAACTCATTGGATTATTAAACTTACCCTCCAGAGGGCAGTCATGATCCAAGAAGTGATCATCCTTTAGCTCTTCACCACATACATCCTGTGCAGAAAAGACAGAAGGAGTGGGAGAAACAGTGAGAAAATAACCATGTTTGGACGTTCTGTCTGTCTATCTGGCAGGGACGTGAGCAGATGAGAGAGTTGGAGAATTCAGCACATCTGTAAAGCTGTGTAGTATATCCATGGTCAGAGGCTCAAAACTTCAGCCAGCGCTTTCATATGTGTTCCAAGTTTGTGTCCTTTTTTTCTTTTTTTTGAAAAGCTGTGCAAACGTAAATTTGTCTGAAATACAATCCTCCTAGACACACTCACATTTCATCCATGACTTTTTGCACTTCTTGACTACAAAATATATATAAAACTCATTCTAAAAAAAAAAAAAAAAAAGTTATAAACAATAAAAGTGATTTTTTTTCCTAATCTTTGCTTTGAACATGTAAAGCACACACACACACACACACAAAATCTTGTTCCACTTTGTTTGTCTTCGTTTACAACCAACCCCCTAATGTATCCTCTATAAAGGAGAGAAAAAAGTTAACTTCATTCTTTGCACTCCTGTGGTCTCGAGCACAATTGTTTCCAGACGCTTTGCACTGTTGATGTTAGCAGGAGGAAGTAAAACAGCCTACAGTGCAAAACAGCTTGCCATCTAAACTAATCTCTCTGTCGTAATTTGCTTTATGTGGCCCTAAACGGTGCAGAAGACAAGTCCCATCAGTGCAGGTCACCTCAGATATAAAAGCTGACTCTTTGGCCTCAAACCAGACTTATACAACACAGGGTGGTCTAAAGATCTTACTTACAAACTACAAAACAAAAAGGCTGTCCCGAGTGATCCTGTGATGAAGCTGCAGATATATTTGTTGCTGCCTTTATGTGCACTAAATAAAAGGCAGGAAAGCGGTCACAACAGATAACTTACACAATGTTTATTAAAAATGGGTATTTTTGTTGGTTTGTGTGATTTTGGTGGATTTGACACTTTACACCATCAAGATTATATATTAAGCCAGCAAAGTTTACGTTCTTAATTCACTACTTCACTGTATTTTTAGAAGTAGATCTGGTTGCTGCTATAAAACAAAATAAGAGAGTATTTTACCGCTGACTGCTGGTTGTTCAGCTGTTGACCAAATCAGTGTAAGAAAACAAATCTGGCATGTGTAATGTCACCTGTTCAAGGGTACACTAAAAAAAAATACTGATTTTACTAAAATACATCAGCTTTATTTTTTTATATCAGAACAGTGAAAGGTATGGCTTTGTTTGTAATACTGGAATTGTACTAAGTAATAAGAATCTGTCATTTCCAGTGTCTTTTGCCAGGTGTTTACAAGTATTTCTATTCCAATGATTCTGGTTGTTTTTAAGGCGTTAATGCACTATCCTCTGGTGCAACATGCTCTACTGTAAGTGTCAATGATAGATTAAATGTTAGTTCAACATTAGTAAATAATCACTTTACATTTACTAATCACATCATACATAAATGTCCATAAAATGTCAAATTCAATTTGTAAATTGCTTGGATGCATTTGTAATTTCTGCAAGGATTTTTAAAGATGCCCCTAGTCATATATATATTACCAACAGTGGGGTACAATCCATTACCACCCTATATTATGTTTCAATAGCTTCATGTCCTGAAATGTGTTATTTCTTTTATTTATTTAAAAAAAAATCAATGAAATATCACTGAAACAGTAACTGTCTGTTTATAACTGTATAGTTCTCCACCAGCTAAACTTTTTTTCTCTCAGCATTTTTCATTTTACAAAAAATAAATACAAACAGACACAAAGCCCTCTTCCCTAAAGTCCTTCACATGTCCAACTGGAAAGACTGGTTTAACTGGCTGTTTGTTACAAACAATGCTAAACTGCGTAAATGAAAAATATTCTGTATCAGCAGTTACATATTTTAAATCCATTTGAGTGTTTGCATAAAAGTATAACTTGTATAGATAACATCTTAGAACATTAAAGCTGGAACTACAGTTAGAACTGCCATGAGAAATTACTCTATGCCTTCTGACCAACAGTTTTGAGTTTTCCAAAAGCATTGTAGCACAAAGATTATGCAAACGGGAGAATTATCATGTCAACAAACATTTTGCAAAATGCTTTTGGGAAAATAAAAGCCAACAAACACGTGTTTTTCTATGTGTTTTGATTTGGTATGATCAGAAACAACAGAAAAACAGATCGCTCCTGATCCTAACACTGATACCACAATCTATGTATCATATGCTACTTGTGAAGAATAACGAAATATGATAAATGCTGTGGCATTCCTGACAGACTGCATAATAACACCACATACATACATGTCACTTATACATATATTACCACCCACAGTGCACATTTAAATGCCAAGCGTGCATGGCATATGTTTTGTCATATGATTTCTGCACCATAAAAATAGACAAGTACCTATGGAAACATCTGTCACACATATGAGTGACCTGCATCAAATTAAACTTCAAAGAAACAGGGACGTGCTTTGTCCCTGTGTGGCGGACACATGAAGTGACCGGTAGCAAAGAGCAAGGACAATGTGTGACCATAAATCCTAAAGTGCAGCCCAGTGCAGGAGAACAAAGCCCTTTGCAGATGAGAGCAGTCAGTGACTAACCTTTCTGCCAGTGATTTCTCCCATCATCACAGCCAAGCCATTGCCACGCTCTGCATGCTCTAGGGCCTTTCATGCGTACTCATGTTACCAGCAGGAGGGGGGCCTTTTCCTGCCCTACACTGGGTGTCGCGAGACCATCCACCCCCACCAACCCTGATTCCTCTTCCACCACCCATACTCACCACTCTCTGAACCCACTCACAGTGCTGGGAACAGTGGCTTGCTTTGTTTCAGTTTATTTCCTGTCACCAAACACCTGGACTAAAGCCTTATTACATGGGGTGGGGGGTTACAGTCATTGCATCATCACCAAGCCAAAGCAGGTTAGGATACTGTCAGGATCTATGTTATGCTAAAACACTGTGTCCACTGATATGGAGTTTGAAAATGATTGCTTTGTAGCTGTTATGGTTGCAAACCTGAATCTTGTTTTACTTGCTGTGTTTGGGAAACAAGTGGAAAAATAAGTCAGATAAACAAAACTGCACCGTAGACCAAACAAAAGTGTCTTTATCCTCTGTCATTTCTCACAAAAAAATATATTACTAGTGAATATTTTAACACAAAAAATGAAGAGAAAAAAATCAGTTTTGAATTGTAAACAAAATATGGTTAGTATTAAATATTTTTAGTTGACTACACAGTAAACAGAATCCACAGCATTGTCTTTTATGCCAGCATTCTTCAAGTCTGTCAAAGCAAACAGGTTTTGTAGTGAATGGAGCCTTTGTTATTCTGTTTAGTGAGTATCAGTACTTCAGCATGACTCACATTACTTTACAAAAGTGTTGATGGGAGACTTCAGAACATTTCTAGGATGTCAAGAATATAGACTTTGACACTAATCCATAAACCCATATATCGCATTTCTCTTTATTAAAAGGAAGAAACAAGCTCTTTGTTTATTATACAAACACTGTTTCATGTTAAAAATGATGCGCTCTTAATGATATGTTGTAAAGTAATTTCTTAAGATTATTTTTTTTCTTACTGAGAAACTTTTCTTACTTTTCTTTTTTTCTTACTTTGTTTATCAAGGTTACAACAGGTAAATGCTTAAAGATGAAATGGTGGGACATTAGCGGAAATGCACAACCATTTTGATCAAATCTCTAACAAACAGTGTTAGCGTTTGCATTACTGCATGGAAGCAATATGAGAAACACAAAGGTCGACCAGTAATAGCTTGACAGAAATTGTGAGCTACACAACTATTATTCTTCATGTTAGCTGCTTATATGTTGAACCATATGAGTAAACAATTGATGGTCAACTTTATGCTTTTTTCCCCAAGACAGAGTCATGGCTCAGTGGCGGTGGCACATGCTCTCCCTTCCTGTCCTTTGAAGTGTGTCTGAGAGCAGAAAAAGGCTGAAAGAGGGGTTTCTTCCAGACTCTCCAAGAAAACACTGGATGCTTTGAGCGCAGTGGCCAGGCTTTATGATTCACACAAAAGGGAAATGTTATAATTAGATCCAGAGAATGCACAAATCGTCCATGCTAATCTCATCTCCAGAAGACATAAAGGCCTTTAAACTAATATTTTGTACATTTTCTGATTCTGATAAAGCTGATTTTAAATTTAAATGTATGCCTAATGAGCAACCCAGATGTGATGCTGGTAAGGAAAACTCCCTGAGATGATATTAAGAAGTAACCTTGAGAGGAACCCGAGTCAAACAGGAACCCATCATCATCTGGGTGACATTGGATATTGCAATTATAAAATAATTTCCCTTCTAGAACTGTCCGCAATATAGTCAAAATATGAAGTGTAACCAGAAAATTAATTCTGTTATAAACTGTTCACTGATATGTCCTGTGTGATTTACAATATAAATGAAAGAAAATGAATGCAAGTGTGGTATTTTGCATTACTGTAATCTTGGACTAGCCCTTTTTCAAATCTTAGATCTTACTTTATACTTCGATATACTTCATAATTAACTATTCTGTAAAATTTGAGCACAGATATCACAAATTTATATGTATATCAGTACATGCTAACCAACAACAGATGTTTATTAGACTGGGGCATGAGGAATCCTCTCAACCCATATACCCAAGTTCAGTCATCTCCATTTCATAAGTGGTCTCCCACAACCCTTTGTCATGCCACTCCTCCCACAAACTACACCTCCTTCTTCCTCCTCCAACCACTTCCCCCCATTTTCCCAGGCCAGCCTCTCTCTGTTTTCAAAACCAGTACCAGATGTGCGGTGGAGCTGAATTCAAGGGCCCTGTTCTTCTGGATGCAAGCCATATGTATTTCACACTGGGATGAAGGTTCCAGGCTCAATTGAGAGAATAAGAGGGCAAGAGAGACAGGAAAAAGCACCTTTCCCAAACACCATTTAAGAGCCTAGTCCATCTGTATAGAGTAGAGATTTTTTATCCATTAAAAATTAACTCTGGTGCAGAATGCTTGAATATTGTCTATTGTGAAAGACTCAACAGACCATACAATAGAAAAGCATCTAAAACATTTGAATATCAATGTTGCAATAGTATTAAATTATATACTGTGGACACATTTACACACACAAAAAAAAACTAAATGCCAAACTATTGTGATTTACTAAACGTACTATTTAGGATACTATTTAGTTACTATTTAGTTATTTAAGGCACCCATCTTCCGAGGACACTGTGGCAGAAACGATTACGTATAGAACTCATATTACTGTATTTTGTGCTCGTTCGTTTCTAGGGACTACTACGTGCGAGAGAGAGAGAGAGAGAGAGAGAGAGAGAGAGAGAGAGAGAGAGAGAGAGAGAGAGAGAGAGAGAGAGAGAGAGAGAGAGAGAGAGAGAGAGAGAGAGAGAGAGAGAGAGAGAGAGAGAGGGAGAGAGAGAGAGAGTAAGAGGGAGAGAGACAGAGAGAGAGAATAAGAGAGAGAGAATAAGAGAGGGAGAGAGAGAGAGAGAGAGAGAGAGAGAGAGAGAGAGAGAGAGAGAGAGAGAGAGAGAGAGAGAGAGAGAGAGAGAGAGAGAATAAGAGAGGGAGAGAGAGAGAGAGAGAGAGAGAGAGAAAAAGAGAGAGAGAGAGAGAGAGAGAGAGAGAGAGAGAGAGAGAGAGAGAGAGAGAGAGAGAGAATAAGAGAGGGAGAGAGAGAGGGAGAGAGAGAGAGAGAGAGAGAGAGAGAGAGAGAGAGAGAGAGAGAGAATAAGAGAGGGGGAGAGAGAGAGAGAGAGAGAGAGAGAGAGAGAGAGAGAGAGAGAATGAGAGAGACAGAGAGAGAGAATAAGAGAGGGAGAGAGAGAGAGAGAGAGAGAGAGAGAGAGAGAGAGATCTTATTTTTACTCCTTTATTGATTGATATCACCGTGTGTAATAATGACTATGTTAATAGTGAATGATGTTAATAAGGGCAGTGCTGAATAGGTGCGTTATCTTTTACCTGCTTGTGTCGGATCCTGTCTGAGCCGCTGAGATGAACCGACTCTTCCTGCAGGAGTGAAGAGCCTGTCGTCAAAGTGCCTCCTGAAATTAGAGGAATACAAAAAATGTCCAAAAAAAAAAAACTTGCTCAGCAACGCAAAATATCCAGAATAACCTCTAAAAACGAACGGGATGTTGAACATTACACAGTTTACACACCTTCTGGACTCTCCCTGCGTTTACACGCTGAAAAGAACAGAAAACAGGTGAAATAACAAAATAGTCCGAATATACACTATATAATTCACTTACACTGTATCTCTGTTAAACGTTATTCACACACAAAAAACACATCTTACCATTTTTCGACTGTAAATGCCCCATATTCCTGTTTTAACCTTTAAATTAGCCTGTTAAGAAAATCTGAAGTTTTCTCTTTGCCATGATTAAAGTGACAGGGCTGCATTTAGGATTGTCCATAACGTGCAGTAATATACTGAAGTTGTGTAGATTCCTGTGTGAGAATGTTCCACTTGAGGCTTTTGACCCCCTCCCACCTTCTAGACGCGCCTCTCTGCACTCATTGGTTATTGAGCAGCAACTGGAGCCTGTTTATTAACTATACTACAAGGCTAAAAGTGTGTGGACACCTGACCGTAACTCTTCTTTGGTGTTATAATAATCTCAAATCTTCTGGAAAGGTAGATGCTGCTAGATGTTGGAATGTGGCTGTGAGGATCTGTGTTCATTCAGCCACAAGAGCATCACTGAGATCAGGAATGGGGTGAAAATCAGTGCATCTGATTTTCAGCCTAATTTTAATTACCTGTGATTTCTGTTAGGGGTCTGCATTTGTATGTAGATAATATTTGTATGTGTATAAAATTTGTTTAAAAATGCAACCATATTCTAAAAAACAGGTGGAAAGCTGTAATGTTAAATGTTAATGTTAAAATATGTAATGTTAAATGTTAATTTATCTGCTTATAATAGGTTTTATTTACTAACCATCATGGACAGTTCAAGAATGCATTCAAGAACTCAGGATTTAGACAGTAATAATTATTATGTGATATATTAATATGTGATATGAAAGGATAAGTGATAGTATACGCCACCATCAGCAATAAGAAAGGATGTGGGTGTGCTGCTACACCCTCTAGTGAGCTCCTGGTGACAGTGTTTTGTGGAGGTAAACTTAGGAATTTGTGATCATTCAAACACACGAATTAAGAAGAAACATTCCAGTAAAAAAATACTGATATCATTTGATATGGAGCTAAAATAAAGGGAGGTTTGATCAATCAGTTATTAACAATTACATACAAATAAAGCACACACAGTGAAAAACTGGCTATATTTAACCGTTCGTTCAACCAAAAGCATTCGATTTTAAGGCAGAAAAACATTTTATAACCTGCTGTAAGGTAAAAAGTATGTGGATGCCTGAATATCACACCGTACTTTATGCTATACTGTTTTCACAAAATTGGAAACTCACAATTACATAGAAAGTCTTTGTGTGCTGTAACCTAACAATTTTTATTGCTCATCACACCCATGTCCAAAGTGCTTTGAACACGTAGTAAAAATCAAATGTGGCTTATCTGAATGTAAAAAATCGAATGTAACTCCCAGATGGTATGGGATTTTCAAAATATTAACACTCAAATCCATTCTTTGGTGGAGAATGTGACCCCATGTGGGATCATTATCAAGGGTTTATCTAAGGTCCTAGGATTTCTCTAAGATCCTAGAAAATATCTTTAGTAATACACACACATTATATATATATAGCACATTTTTTTAAATGCCTTTTTTTTAACCTATTCTATTTGATTCAACTTTCTTCCTCATATCATCTCAGGGAGTTTTTCCTTGCCACAGTCACCTCCAGCTTGCTCACTAGGATACATGTTAGAGATATATAGTATTTGAAATTAATATTTCTTTAAATGCGCATATTTTTTTCTGTTTCTATACTTCTGTAAAGCTGCTTTGAGAGAATGTGAATTGTGAAAAGCACTATACAAATAAAATGAATTAAATTGTACTGTGTATGACTGTATGTGACCAATTAAATGTAAATTTGATCTAATTGCAAAAAAAATTATATATATATATATATATATATATATATATATATATATATATATATATATATATATATATATGTATGATGTATGTATATAAATGGAACATAGGAATTATTTTCATTCATTTTTTTTCTGTTTAACAAATGACATGATACTTTATTTATAATGACATGTTTCTTCTTGAACATCCAACAGAGAGATCTGTCCAACTATTTAGATATTTACAATGCTTACGTTTAGATATTTACAATGGTCATGGTTCATGAGGTCCCCTACAGAACTACCCTTGTTACATTTAACAATACAAAGCATCATTCTTTCCACAATCTGTCGGTGGAAATGAGCATAGTTTTCACGTCACCTGGTAACAACCTAACTATTAAACAGTTACTGAAAGGAACATCAAAATGTTCAACCAAACATTAAGGAGAAAGAACCTTTTGCCTTTGACATACAAATTTTTCCTTAATCAATATTTGAATACTGATTTCAGTTTAATTACAACCAAGAGTTTCTTTTACTGCCATTGTGGGTGTATGTCCAATATGGGTCCAAATGTAGCCTTTTTCTGGCCGATTAGGTATTGTTGGAAATGGGGAGCTCCTTGACTTGAAATATTCTGATGGTGCATGGCAAACAAATTCAAGGTATTCCATTTTTCTGGGCAAATCCTCTTCTGGACCTATAAAATGAAAACATTTTTAACCTTTGTATATATTGCCAGTGTGTCTCTGAATTAAAATGCTGTATATGAAACTTACCAACTATGTAAGTGCCAGGATCAAAGTGATCTCTTGGACTAGACTGTGTAGGGATCAGCCATGTTAATGCAGCACTTTTCTCACAGTACTGGTCCTGAACAAAACCACGGATCTGTGCAAAATAAGGTTTACCATCCTCTTCGTCTGTTACCTTTATCACATCTCCTATCTGATAGTAAACACCCTGATGGAAGACAAAGTGTCATTAAGTTAGAGACCTGGAAAAATAGATCTGTTTTGCATTGCACCACAATTGAAGAAGTATTTACCTTGTAGAAGATTGACTCTGATGTGATTATGGTGGACACAGACTCAGGAGCTTTGATAGGCTATGGGGTAAAAAGAATAACCTTTCAGTAAATTTGACGGACTTGGCAAGAACTTAAAAATATCCTAATATTTCACCTTAAATGAGAACTTACATTTTTTAGTTTAAAAATATGCCGTCTTCCTTTCCCTTTTGATGAAACTTTCTTCTCGGATGCAGGAGCCTTGTACTTCGTGCTTCTTAATCGTGCTGATCGTCTGTGGATTTCCTGTTTAGACTGTATAGACACCATTGTACACACATAAATCTTTTGTGTTCAGTTAAATTAAAATATGTATCTAACCAACATTAGGGTGTTTTCACACTTAGTCCATTTCAGTGCAACAGATAATTGAAATAATAAAACGGCCTGCAAGTGAAGTAAACTCAGACGACCTTTCGGTTCAGTACAGTTAGTTTTTGATTCATTCCGTGATGTCATTGATTTCTCTAAGATGTCTAAAGCTGCTTCATGTGTTGTTTTTTCTTACTTTCTTTTTTCTTTCTTTCTTTATTTTGTTTTTGCTTGTTGAAATCACTTTAGTTAAGATAATGTCAAGAATAGTTTCTGTTTACTACTGTTACAATATGCCATTAGTGTATTTGTTCACAGTCCAGTATTATTAGTAATTTGTTGTTTGTCTGAAGAAACACCATATTTTCACACTTTGACCTATAGCACGTATAAGAGAGCCACAACCTAATTTTTTTTCTGTTCCCTCAACCCTCAGCCATTCAGATCTTTTTGAAGCCATTCTGAATTCCGTTACCTGTAATTTAGTGTTACACAGATTGGGATTGAGTACTAATGAAATAAATTTTGGGGGAGTGAACACACCATTAAATAAAACTTTGTACAATTGTACCAGCTCTGATTGTCTTCCGTGCCACGAAGATGATGTACCTCCGCTGAGATGAGGCCGACTCTGTGACTCTGGATCCTGAGACATCTAGAGATCTACCAGCTCCAGTTAGACTCTGCTATACTAAAGAGGAGACACCAATTCCATGTGGTCCTTTAAGGACAACCACCTCTTCATCAATACAACATTTATCAGACTGTATGTTTATAATCACACCCTCCAGTGTCACCCATATGAGGATGAGGTTCCCCTTTGAGCCTGGGCTCCAGCTTTCTTCCTTTACCATTTAAGTGAGTTTTTCCTCACCTGAATCACCTCAGACTTGCTCATTAGGGATAAATACAAACACATTTAAATAGATCTAATATTAATCTCGAACTTTTGTATGATATTAATCTTAATAATAACCGTTTATGTTCTGTATTGAGTTGTGTACAAACCTGCTTGCCCCCACCATTGCTCTGCTGTGTGTTGGAGGTCACCAATAGTCCTGATACTCCTGTGATGTTGCTTTTAGCTGTACAGTTGTTACAAAGGATTTCACCCTGGTTTCCCTTTTTCCACATCGACGACGAATTCGTCTTGCAGACCGCACAACATGGCTTCAGACCAAGAGGCATCGTTTCATTACACAAAAAAGAAAAGAAACTAAACTAATTTTGATCTTTGCTCCTTTCTGCTTACACACGAGAGCACGCCTGTGTTACCGAAACCTACAGTTACACCTAGACAAAACTATGAATATACAGTTTTTCCTAATCCTTTTTTTTTGTTGCAAAAACCTTAAAAACAAACAAAACCGCCCTTGCATTTTCTTTACAACGTAAAGGTCGCTCTTCCGGGATCCTACTTCCGGGTCGAGTACATAATAAAAGACGCCTGCTCAATTTAGCACTGTAACACACTGTAAAGAAATCAACTGTTTGTTTACGATAAGATGTCTAAGATAATAAACAAAGCACTATCACTGCTTTGAAACATGTAAACCAAGTAAAATTATAACCGTTATAGGATAAATATCTCAAAATAATTTACCAAAGGCAACTGAGGTGTAATATGGCACATGGTATGGAGTCAGGGCTCTCAGGCAAGTGTGACATCAGTCCCCCCCACCCAAACACAAATTGGGGTGAATCACTGATCACTGAACACAATTTAACCAAATACAACGTATTTATTCAATACGAATAAGAGTGGAGAATAAGATAAGAGTGTCTGGTAAATGTACAATGTGTGTGTGTCACTAGATTAGGCCTAGACCAGTGGTTCTCAAACATTTTCGGTATCTTTCCCCCCCCCCCGAATATTTATGACATAAAACACTCCAAAACTTAATATTAAATTATACTTAGCATTAAACAAAACATATTAAATTATACACTGTAGTGCTGTTGGTTAGTAGCCTTAATTTCCTGATATTTAATTACTCTAATTTAATTTCTGATAATTTATCATTTTATGATAAATTCATTATTTTATAAATTGTCATAAAAAAGGGGTCCCCTGGTACCATCTCAGGGCCCCCAGTTTGAGAACCACTGGCCTAGACTACTTGTTCTGAGCAGGTGTTTTCAATGAACAGGCTGTAAAACTGTTGGTTAAGTGTTGGCTACAGACACTCATGGAAATCTGATGCTGATTATCTGGGAAACATCACTAACAGCAGTCAAAATGTCATTGTTTGTGTCAAACAAGTTGTGAATTTGTTCAAACATTAAAACAGGAGATCATGACTTACTCTGTGCCCAAAATTATGCTCGCAGCTCAAGGGGTTTTCTCTGTGGGTGAACGAGGATGATGCTGAACAATTCCAGGATCTGCTTTTTTTTTCATTTGTTGTTGTGTTAAATCTTATCCAGATACAATAGTGCTATTTTCTGATTGGCTATTGTGTAGCCTCTTTTTTTTTTTTGATTGGCTGATAAGTGGCAGGTTCGACTAAGAACTCCAGGGGAGACGCTCATTTTCTTATTTAGGTCCATACTGTTAGACCACTCTATGAAGTTTCCCCTGACTATTAAAGAAGTGTCTTATTCATTTTATTTACATTCATGGTAAGTTGCTGTTTAAAATCATGATCCAGTAACTGCCCCAAGGTACATAGCCTTGCTACTGAGGAACAGGAAATTACACATATTTCTTGTGAAATAATGCTGGCAGTGTAAGCAAAAGTAGTACACACATCTTTGTATTATTACAACCAGTAACGATCCAAAAAATTATCAGGATTCTTTTTTTATCTTTTATTCTAGAGTCCCAGATCCAGGCCACTTTGCATTTGCCTGCTCTACTGCAGCATTTGAAGCTGGGTTCGATTTTTACTCTTCATCCAGAGCCACTGAGTACTTTAGAACACATAATGCTGCCTCGATTTGTTTTCACATCTCTGTAGCATGGATTTATCTTGCTTATCAAGTGATTACTGTAATTGCTGACCACTACATTGTACATAAGCCACTACATTATAAATCTGTCTTCTTAGCTCATTGTGAGGTGTAGTCACTTTTACACTCCTGAGGAGAAGCACTAACAAAGTCCACACAGTAGTGTAACACTTCCAAGTCTGCATTTGTGGTGGGTAAGAAATAAAAAAGGAGTATGCATAATTTTTTAGAGCTTATTTTCTCTTCACTGCTGACCTTGGATCTAAGCTGTTCCTTGGGTTATTCACAATGACTAAACCTGCATTCTGTGCTCAGATGTTTTCCAAGTAAATATTAAAGAAGCAATTGAGGTTCTTTTCTTTCCTTCATATCTTACTGCACAGACCTCCTCCATTTATTTAATACAATATCTGATGAAGAGCTTAGAAAGCTTAGAAAGTATGTAGTGGAGATAGTAATGGGATGTATACAACAGGATGTCTATCTTAGTCACTAGGTGCCACTAGGTGTTTTGCAATTATGAATAATCTCCCATAATTAGAAGATATTAATTTTAATCTTAATTTGAATTCATAAGTATTCTAGGAAGATTTGCTCAATTAGGACCCAGTAATTTGCTCAATTGTTCCAGTAATTATCTGATTTCTGTAAGATATAAACACATGAATACACAGAGCAATTCCCTGAACAACTACAAAATCATTTGTATTGATGCAGCTGCAATCATTTGCAAAGAGCTTCATTACAGTAATATCTATTCGTAAGTAGATGTGCGATTTTGTGTTTAGCTGTGAATACACAGTACACAATCCCAGTCTGTTTCGCTTGCATATATTATTCTGAGCATGTATTACAGCACAAAGAAAGACAAAAGAACTTCAAGACTATTATATTGCTGCAGTTTGCATTATTTATTCCACATACAAGGGAAAATATTAAAGAACTAACTGCCCCTCAGCACATTCAATAAAATAAAGACACAGATGACACAGTCCAACATAATTTTGAAAATTAGCACAAATGATAAAACATCAACTAATGATTACAATACAACTCAAGAGGAAAACACCCTTTGATAAGTTCACTGTTTCACCCACATTTTTAAAAGTTTTTGCTCAGCAAGCACAGCCTGGGCACACCACATTCTTACTGACAACAAGCCTTGAGACCCCATACACACTACTGATTTGAACTGATTAAGTTACTAATAGTTGTTACTGCAAAAAAGGGGGTGCTAAATGCAGATAGGTCAGCATGAAAGCAGAAGCCAAAAAACACAGGACTTGAGAGAAAAAGTCATAATTAATTAAGTAATACTATTAAGATAAAGTGGTGAAAAGCATCAAACTACAAGTGAGAAATAACATTCAAACAACAATCTGTTGTTAGATTTAATTTAAACTGCTTTAAATGTTTAAAATTACATAAAATAATGAGACATAGATGAACCATGTTTGAAGATTGTAAACCATGTCTTTTTTTGAATGCAATTAATTTATGGATCCTAGTAAAATTCCTTTTGTTATTTGATTAAAAACATAAACTACACATGTTGCATTTGCTGTTGTTCAGCCTTTGTAACCCTGACCTTTCACATTTTAACCTGGCAAAATGTAATATTTATGCAGATAATGAACGAATGGATCTTCCCCATTACCCCACCATAAAATGCCACAATCAGAGATAAAATCAGATGAACATGCATGAAAGCTGAACCCTACCACAAAGAGATCATGTTTTTTGCTTTTGCTGCACAAATCCCCAGCTGTGGCTTTATTTCATCTGGTGGTCAAGAAGAAGAAATGTAGTAATTGGAAAATACTTTTCTACACAGGGATTTGAGATGATGCCACCTGGAGTGATGCACACTAATAATACACAATAGAGCTTTTCCCACTTTTCGAAAAATGCACCATGACTGAGTTGTTTCTTGTTAGAAAATCATGACTATGCTAAATACTTGGTTCCTAACTTATTAGGCATAGTAATATATGGTACAGTTGCAAGCAGCCTTTCTAATCAAAATTCCTTAAATACATGAATGATTCTATTAAAAAAAACAAAGCATGCTGGAAAATTGACATAGTTCATTCATTTGGTTTATTTCAGCAGTTTCGTTAGGTTTTATTTCAATTGTATCAAACCCAAAAGAAAATATTCAGCGTAAACCAGAGCACCAGGAGGTAGCATGGTGCTTCTCCTCTTTCCCTGCCATCATGGACTGAGAGCAGCATGCAGTACAGTGTGGCATGAGTCACTCCAGACGGCAGCAGTTACAGTGTAGCAGAACAATGCTCTCATCGTAAAGCACGTGTGAGAGGAGGGGAGAAGGGGAAGGGAGGGACAGAAAGAGAGGGAGAATAAAATATGCAGAAAAATGGGTTAACATTTCAGTGTTGATGGGAATGTAAAATGAAAGGCTGCAATTCTCCCAAATATGGTGGGGTACTACTGAGTAAATGTGTTGACCATGAATGTGTGTGCACTGAACATTACATCATGTACAATGACACAGAATCTCAATTTACTGTCCATTATTTGAATATGAATTTACAAAGCAAGGCATGAAACACCAATGAAGGGACGTCTTCACATTTTGTACAGAGAGATGTGTATGCCTCTGTTTGCAAGTGTGAATATGTGTGTGTGTTGTGTGTGTTATGTATGTGTGTGTGTGTGTGTGTGTGTGTGTGTGTGTGTGAAATAGGGGACCCTTATGGCTGTTTCCTTGTGGGAGAATGGCAGGTCAGAGGTGAGAGGTTGTTGACTAAGGGTCACAGTAAGGTCAGATTCGGGGCAACTGCTTCTCAATGAATTCCTTCACGGCTGACATCTCCTGCGCACAAACCCACATAGACCAAGAGAGCATTACCAGAAGTACATCTATAGCATATTACTACAAACTTCTAAAACTGCTGGGACTTGATGCACCTAAGTAGGTTATGACTTCCTGGAGTTGTTGCATTAACTCATGTGTTATCTGTGCAACTTTTCTGAACTTCTTCAATAGCAAACATGTTTACTTAACCTGCTGGGTTACTTCATTTGAATTTGAAATTTTAGGGGATTTAAGAGTCCACTATTCAAATAACTACAAATGGCAAAACTCCCAACTAGTTTACTAGTGCACAAAGACTGCTGTTGGACATTTATTATGGACAGTGTATTATGTTTCTTTAAGAAAATTATAGTGTACATGAAAATCAAACTTCAAAACTGTGTTCAAAATTTAGCAGAGTTCTTTAAAAGTTGCAGTTCTGCTGTTTACAGTACACATCACCTGCGAAGACTCACCTGAGGGCAGGAGCTGTGCATGAGCCCTGGGTAGGTGCGGAAAGTGACTTTCTGTGGGGCCACAATGGTCTTGAGCTTCTCAGCCGTCATGGCCCCAAAATGCGATGGAATCATCGGGTCCATCTCACCATGACATTGCAGAATGGGGATATCCTTGTTTGCACTGCCACTTGCTGCCTAATGAAGCAACAACATCCACATGCTTGTTCACATGGGCTGCATTAAGGCTATAACTAAAAATGCCACATCTGATTTCCTCTTTAAACACATGAGAGTAGATCCTATCAAATGCTGAAATAAAGAGTCTAGAAGAATAAACATGGTAGACATACTCTCTCCTGATAATCACAGCAACACTATGTTTAATCTGACCATATGTATGGGCTAGCATACACAAGTTTAATGCATGAATGACGGTGTGGACCAAAAAAAATACATTTTGTTTTTACTGATCTATACCTACTTCCATAAAAGCTGAACATATTACTATAAAAAAAACACATGAATTAAATAAAAATAAATGTTTACAAAACACTCAATACAAATCACACTTGTACTTCACACACGAATACACACAAAAAACTCTAAGCTCTTACCTGTGGAAAGGTCTTATGAAGTGGTAGCCAACAACTTAGAGCCACTACACCTGCTAGCTTCTGCTGAGAAGTGAGAGCGGTGTACAGTGATAACGCTCCACCCTAGTGAAACAAAGAATGCAAAAGACTTTCAAATAAAACACTACTAGAGACTGGATGCAAATTCACAAAGAAAAAAAAAATACATGTAAAATTACAGACAATATCTATATTTCTATATGGGAAATATTCTGGGACAGACAGGTGTTTGTCTCACCTGAGAGAATCCACCAAGGAGAATACGGTTAGAAGGTATACCATTTTTTGTCTCGTGGTCAATAATGGCCTTGACTTTACAAGAAAAAGAAAATAAATCTTTGGTCAGAATACTGTATCATCAAATAATCTTGTCTTATTTTATGGTAATTCTAAGAATGTGATGTTTCAGGGGCATCAAATCCAACCATCTAATCAATTCAACTGTTAAACAACAATTAGTCTTGAACATGAGAGTTTTTGCCTATGTTATGCTTTCATTTGTTACTTACTGTTTTCTGCTGCTCTTTTAATGCCGGCCTCATCCTCTGGAGCTTCTGGTGTTAGACCCATCAGGTCAAACCTAAAAAAAAAAAAAAATTCCTGTTACTGCACACAAATCAACAGAAAGATTTTTATAGAAATGTTCGATCCTTACTGTTATTACGAATAGAAAATGTCTTACCACGATGGCATGGTCATTTTCATATTGAGTGTAACTGGGATTCTGGGTCTATAGGAATAAACAAATCACTTTGTAACTAACAGTCAATATATAAAATGCTCCAGCAAAGTGCTCGTATATATCAAGATACCTACGCATGTGGGCAGATGTACTTTATGTAGGGCAGTCTAATGGATGTCATGGCATCAGCCCAGCCATGCCTAAAAAAAGTGACAATTTTAGAAACACAGCTGGTCATAAATGTGTAACAAGTCATGCATGTCTTATTCTACTCAATGGTTTAACAATTAAAGTCAAAACAATCATACTTTCCCCCATTCTAATAAATGTCCACATGACTTATGCTTTAATACTATATGTATGCAATATACAGCTTAACTGTCAACCAATGTGGGCCTTCTTTTTTTTTGGAGAGAAGCACAAATTAGAACTTACCCAGTATCACCAAGACCATGAAGGAAGATTACCTGTGGTGAAAAAAAGAAAAAAAAAAAATGTGTAAATGTGTAACAGTGAAAAGCTCTTGAGAGTTCTGCCAGGTTATCAGGTACAAAAGTTCAGCTTGGCTGCCATGCCAGGTCTCTGATAAAAACATGTATCCTTCAGCTGCTGAAGGCAGGGTGTTTAGATTTTATCCAAGGTGGTTTAGTTAAAGCCAGTTAAGCCAAATGTGTAAATCTACATGAACTAACAGACATCTATAAACAAAAGTGAAACCTGAATTAAAAAAATAAAAAAGAAGTGAAACAATCGTCGTTTTCCTCATATCAGAGCCAAAATACTTTACCCCAGGTTAAACAGTCAGATAAATATGCAGTATTTTCAAATCATATGGGTCTAAGAAAGAAATATATTCTCTTTCAGTCTCTCACCGCAGCAGTCTCCTTCTCTGTCCCAGATATGGTCACAGCCTCAGCAAGCAGCGGCACAGACATGTTGTTGCCACACATACACTGGAAGGGTGCTTTCAGAAAACATTCAGAAAATTTTATATTAGAGGTAATACAACTCTGGCATGATGTAGATAGGATATAGACAGAAAACAGAAATGTTCCGATTCCATTTACTCAGCAGATTGGGAGTTAATTAACTTGAATCCATGAACAGAACAGTCTACATAATTAGTGTTCCTCATAACTATTTAAACAGGCAAGAGAAATGCAATACTTAAAATGCTAATAAGTAAAGCGGAAAGCAGTTAATGTGTAAACCTTGGACGTGAATCCAGGCTTTCTGAACAGTTACACTTACAGTTACACAAGCACAAGCGAATCTTCAGGATGTAAATCCATCATGGAAATAAGGCAAATGTTTTGACTGTCCAAGCTAGTAAAGCTTGCCTGTTTTGTTTAATAGCACTAGCTGAAAACTAAAACGGAGGTCAATATCTACTTAGACATGATTATAGTATGAATTGAACATGAGGGAAAATCGCTGATATTTCAAATTTGTCAGTACACTCAATATATATTGGTTAAGCACTAGCATTAAACTTTTCTTAATCTTTGCATTCACATAAAAAGCACACAAAGGAGACTATATGCCACTTTAACAGCTTTTAAGTCTAAGAGCAGCACAAACCCGTCTGTGAGCTGCTTTGGTCACATCTCTGCTATCACGAGACTTCAGCTGACTTAAATTATATTCGATAAAACAAGCTGCCAATTGTGAATTAACATTTTATTTTTAAAAATGTTTTTAAAAATGATTATTTAATGGTTACATCGATGAAACAGAACACATTTGGATCTTAAAATACAAAGATATTCACACAATGAAATGGGAGATTGCGTTCACACTTTGGTTCTTTACTACATACAGAAGTATGAATCATCTAAGCAAAATTCAGACGTCTTCTAATCACCAGTCAGTGCAGGTGACCTGTCAGGCTTTTTGAGACCTTTTTCTCTGTTTTTTTTTTTTGTTGTTGTTGTTTGTTTGATTCTGTTAATGTCATGAACAATATCATGAAAAGTAAGCTTTTAATGTGGTATAAATAAGAGAAAGTGTGTTAATCAAGAAGTGTGTAAAGCTTTAAAGCCTTAATCATTTAATTTTTTTCATTAGACCTTTCCAAATCTGAAAATAGATTCCGTACCATTCCTGGAAGATCCAGTCACTATAACTATAGTGCAACAAAACAAAAGAAACCATCAACACCCCCAAACAGCACAGTATATAAAAACTGAATAGAATAATTATCAGTACCTTTTTTTTTACCAGATGGATATTTGAGCCTCAGATACAGTCACTATTTACATCACATGCCAAATTTTAGCCTCGATATCACCGATATTAGACCGATATTCTTAGATAATTAATTATTATCAGGTAAAGAGCGACCGTGTGCGACGCCTTGAGCCTTCGTTCATTTGCTATTCAGACTAAGAGGAAGAAGAATAGACTGGAAAACCACGGGGTGGGGAGAAGTAATCATCCTGACTCATTCATCTATACAGCAGCACAGCTTAATTGTTCAGGTAGCTAGCAGTCATAATCACCACAAATAATCAGCTTAATCCTGCTTAACCAGTCAGCTCCATATTCTTCCACAGAGCCCATAGTGTGATACATGCAGCTAGCTGGCTGTATTGTTTGGCTAATCCTTTAGCCTCATTAGCATTAGCTAGCTGCATTAGCATTAGCTCAGGAGCCGAGCTGTCGCCTCTGATCAACACAATGATCTGCTACGATCTGTTTATTACAACGTTTCTTGGTTACGATGAATTAAAACAGATAAATAGAAATGAAGGCCCAGCCTTGTAAATCCATACACTCACCGCTTGCTATCCCGGGTCACAACGGAACTTCCGCTGCTTGTGCCGGAGATGGGCGGGGAAAACTCGCCAGGACACAGCGCGAGTGCGCGCACACCCACCCCTCCAGATAGGGCGAAAAGATGAGAACAATTTGTATTTTTGTATTGTTTATTGTTTTTTTTTTGTATTTTTAACCACTGTAACTACAAAACGTTTATATGCAAAGCATTCATACTTCTACTGTAGTTACTTACAGATACTTATAGTAGTTGTAGTACTCATTCATCACTCACTCATTTACTCACTCATTCATTCATTCACTCACTCACTCGCTCATTTTCCAGGAAATATCTTATCCAGGAAATATCTTATCTACCATTCATCACTCACTCACTTCATCTTTAGTAAACTTTTTTCCCAGATTAGGGCTGAGGATCAGGAGCATATCCCAAAAGCACTATGGACAAGGCAGGAATGCATACTGGACCATACACCATGTACACATTTTCACTGACCAATCACACAACTAATTTACTTAACAGCATGTGTTGGGAGGGAGGAGGAAAATCTCACAGACACTGAGAGAATATACATATATTCTATATACAAGTAGCATGAACTCAGGATCAAACCAGGGAGCATGGAGCTGTGAAGTAGCATGTGTGCTTATCATATGTACTTATTTTTAAGGTTGCATCAAAACCATTTGAATTAATTCAAAGAAGACAAAAGTTTTTTTTTCCTCATTTATGAATATTTATTGGCACACAAAAGTGAACTGGTTCAACTGAACAAACGCTCATGGGCAATCACCATTCCACTCAAAACATGTCAAACATGTTTCTATTCTTAAAGTATATCTGTGATGGAATTAATATCTCATTATTATCAAAATTCATCCACACCTATTCGTTCTCAACTCAGACAACTCAAGCTCATATGATTCATCATGAAATGAAGTGTGTCTGTGGAGTAATAGCTTCCAATTTATGATCTGCTGGATTTGCTGCTGCCTCATAGTTACAGATGGTCACTTCATGTCTGTGAGCCTGCAAAAAAAACAGCAATTCTGAAATTAGATTTAAAGTATGTTTATGACCATATTAAAAAACTATTTTGATTTATGTTCAAACATATAGGATCCATTACAGTAATTTTTATATTTGTCTCCATAAATAAGCTCCCTATGTGAGGCAAATGCTTAGTGTTTTGACAAGGGTGGTTTAACCCACATAAGATGATCCAACTGAAAATATTCTCTTGCTATTTGGCTAGGTTATATATTATTTGTATGTATGCACCAAAAAACTATTACTGATTCTTCCTTCATTAAGGCATCTCCTAGAGCCAAGTGAATACCTGAGCATATTCTCCCCGAAGTCCAATGTAGTACACACGAGTAGAATCAGCTCCAAAGTTTCGAGGAATATGAATAGATAAGTGCTGGACGTTAGAAAAGCGTGCAATCCTGTAAACAAAGAAGAAGGAAAAGAAAAATGATTTTATAAATGGTTATCACACTGGACAAGATTAAAAATAAGTCAGTGTATTATTTTTATATTCACTCAAACCTACTTAGTTGGATACTCAAGTTCAGCCAGTGGATCCCTGTTAAGACGAAATGCTTGGTCTGGCTCTCTGCTTATATCATCAAATGACATCTGCGGTATGTTCTTGTACCTGCACAGAGATATTGTAATCCACATTAACAATATAGAAAATAATTTCAAGACAAGACAAAATATAATATATCTAAATTTAAAATATACATCACTTACAGTCTTATTTCAGCTGGGTGGGAGGCATCATCTTCTCCAGAAAGGATAATCCCCTTCAGCTTTACACTTCCTGTAAACCTGACAAAACAAGCAAGATGACAAAAATCAAGACAAAAACAAAGAGAAGAGGGTCCATACATGTTGGACATAAACTATGACTGCAGCACTTATGTGAGAGAAAGCAGAATGACTGTCTCACGGGATATTGAACAGGAGTTCCTCATCAGCGTCACTCTCTACAAACTAGAAATAACAGAAATGATCATAGATTAGTCAACTAATCTATTACACAAACTACATTAAACTACAAAAAACAGGTTTAAGAAGAGGAATTAGTGAATTTGACAAGTATCTACTTTACCAGCTGACAGACTGGTATCATGGGAAGTATCTGACACCACAACTTATTCACTACATAGTGAAGTATTTAAAGTGACAGACAAGTTGATTGGATGTATTTGTGACTCACTACTTCCTATGTCAACAATAAAAAAACGAGATTATTTAACTTCATTGTTTGTTTACGTCAATGGTATTTTACATCCAAACAGAATACAGTTACAGATAATATTTTACATACTTTAAATACTTGTAGTTTAGGTGGCATTCAGCAAGATGCTACAGGTAGAAATTACAATTTGGGTCATGTCAATAATTTTTTAGGGATTTAGATCAATTGCATTTGTAAAGTTTTCTCTAAATTTGTAAAAACAAATATCGCTGTATTTGTCTACTCACAAGCACACATATACATATATATATAAAATGTGTGCGGGTGTGTGAAAAACCTTCTGTTTTATATACTGAGAAATAGTGCATAGTATTTTCTAAAACAACAACGAAAAGAAATGACAACAAACCTTTACCTTTACCTGTAACTGCCCTTCTGTTGAGAGTGTCATCTCACTGTAACACGTATTTATGTTCTAACATCATCAAAAGACTCCATTTATTTAATTCCATTTTTAATCAAAGTCCACTTGAAGGTCATGATTTGCTTTTACATATGAAACAGGGAGTCAGGGTGACAGTGCATAACTAATTTATAGAACACTGTATACTGTTTAAAATGTGCTTCACACACATCAAATCCAATCAGACTTTTTAGTATATTAGTAAACTGGCTAAATAACTCAATAACATGTCAATGTGTAATAATATTTATTATTGTTATTATTATTATTATTATTATTATTATTTGTAGTATTAGTAGTTGTCTTGTGTGAAATAATTGCACAATTTGATGAACTACACAATTAAAAATGTGACATTTTTGTAAATTTTGTAGATACCGTATAAAACTACACGACAATACAAATTGAAATCATTTATTTGCCTCAATAAATGTACATTATTTAAAAAGAATTCTTCTAAAAATGATAGTTGTCAACTGGTTAAGAGTGATTAAGATATCTACTGTTAAAAGGAAATTGCCCATTCACCTGTAGTGTCTTGTGTTAAATTCAGTCCCTGCATTATATATATATATATATATATATATACATACACACACACACACACATACATATGTTTGAGAACAATATCTTCACACCTCCCATCCAACCCAGCCCAATGACTGCCACATCACACCTCTGGGAACCCCTTTAACAACTCCTCCCAGCACTCAAGTTGCACTCACTATTTGTGAAGAGGATGTGAATTGACTCTTTCAGAGACAGAAGACAATAAAATCATCCCGGTCCCCAAGAAACCATCCATCACTGGACTGAATGACTACAGGCCTGTCACTCTGACATCTGTTGTCATTGTCATGAAGACCTTTAAACAGCTGGTATTGGCCCACATAAAGACTGTAACAGAACGGATGCTGGAGCAAACAGATCAGTGGACGACGCAGTCAACATTGGACTGCACTACATTCTGCAACACCTTGACTGCCCAGGGGTATATGCCCGGATTCTCTTTGTCGACTTTAGTTCGGCTTTTAATACAATAATTCCGGAAATTCTCCACTCCAAACTCCTAAAGCTCTCTGTACCCCCCTTCCATCTGTCAGTGATCTTATCTTATCACCAGCTTCCTGACAGGCAGGAAAAAACAGGTGAGACTGGGAGGTGTTACCTCCAGTATTCGGACAATCAGCACTGGTGCTCCTCAGGGATGTGTCCTCTCCTCTATACTAATGACTGCACTTAAGTGACCCAACAATTAAACTCCTGAAATGTGCAGATGATACTTCTCTCATCTCTCTCATCCAAGATGGCGATGACTCTGCATACCGGCAGGAGGTGAAGTGGCTGACGCTATGGTGCAGTCAGAACAGCCTAGAGCTGAACACCCTCAAAACTGTGGAGATGATAGTGGACTTTAGGAAAGACCCCTATACACAACTCCCTCTCACAATATCCAACAGCCCTGTGTCATCTGTGGAATCCTTCAAGCTTTTGGGCACTACCATTTCCCAAGACATGAAATTGGAGTCCAACATAAACTCCATTCTCAAAAAGGCCCAGCAGAGGATGTACTTTCTACGTCAATTAAGGAAGTATGGAGTGCCACAGGAGCTGTTGATGCAGTTCTACACTGCTGTCATTAAATCTGTCCTGTGCACATCCATCACCATCTGGTTTGGAGCAGCAACATAACAGGACAGGAACAGACTGCAACGCACAGTAAAAACAGCAGAAAAAATAATTGGTGCCCCCCTGCCCACCCCCCAGGACTTGTACGATACAAGAACCAGAAACTGGGCAGGAAAAATCACTACTGACCTTCACACCCTGGACACCACCTCTTTCAGCGCCTCCCTTCTGGCAGGTGCTACAGAACTTTGTTTACCAAAACTGTCAGACACAGGAACAGTTTCTTTGCCCAGGCAATCACCCTGATTAACAACTCACCATAATTATATAACCCTGCTTCATATCTATAAGTACTGCATTATCAGAACTGTCAGTGATCACATCATCCGTATACGTCTCACACACTACTGCTGCTGTATAATGCACAAAAGCATAATATTGCACAATACTGTTATTTGCACTACCATGCACCTTTATGTACATAACTGATCAGTGATATATTCTGTATTCATATTTAATACTCGTACTGTCTATGATGTCTCACATCGTCTGTCTTGTCTTGTATAGTATAGTGTTATTTATGTCTGTACTTTTGAGAGTCACTAACAGCTGGAACCAAATTCCTTGTGTGGAATTTCTTGGCCAATAAATCTGATTCTGATAAACATACATGCACACATATACACACACACACATACATACATACATACACACACACACACACATATATATGTGTGTGTGTGTGTGTATATATTATGCAACGGATCCTCCTGGCCTGGGGTCGAGATGAGAGAGCTCTAAAGGCTGCACACCTGATCCAAATTTTCTCCTGATCAGTTTCTCCCAGGACTAAAAGCATGGTGTAACAGGGTGTTACATGAGTTACATGGTGTAACAGGGTGTTACATGAGTTACATGGTGTAACAGGGTGTTACATGAGTTACATGGTGTAACAGGGTGTTACATGAGTTACATGGTGTCACATACCTTTTCCCTATCTGTGCGCTGATCCCATGGTTTGAACACCAGTTTACCGTCTCCATCTCGGCTCTCATTGAGACACTGCAGCTTTTCTATGTCAATGCGTGTGTACAATCCATACTCCACCCCACGTTCAGCAGGTTCATGATCATCTTCACAACACCCGTGTCCGTGTCCATGTCCATGTCCATGCCCAGACATAGCATATGGTCTGTCAATTAAGTATAAAAAGTAGTTTTACACTCTCGAATGAGAACTTACCCACTTACTGAAACAGATCATTAGTATTCGCTGCGATACCTTTAAACAAAGGTGCAATAAAGAAATGCGCAAAACTCCCCAGAATAAGAATTGCTTCTCTGAGTGGACAGTGAGCTTAACCAATCACGAGCAGCGTTTATAGTCGCCTAACATATACGTCACATTGTGCGCCATTTTGCTGCTTTTAGCATTACATTATAAAGCACTGTATGAGTTTGTGTCAGTAGTCAGTCCTGGTTTATTAACTTAATAATGTAACTAAAATGTAAACATATCACGATTTTTACGAAAGGTACTGGTGGAGATTGAACATAAGTTAACAAAAAAGCTGAATTCATGACACAAAAATCTGGGGAAATGTACATTTTTATTAAAAGTGTCCATATAACATTTATTTAAAAATGCATTAAAATTATTATTATGATGGTCGTCCTCAAATTCCATTTGCCCAAATTCATGGAAACCAGGACTATAAGTTTAAAATAAATAGTCGAGTGGATGTGTCGAGTCTCATCGCCGACTCGATCCTGCTCACGTTCTCCAGGCAGATTTTGTAGCATACAAGTTTTCATGATTGTGAATAAACTCAAAGTGAAACAACAAACACTTACAATCACACTGTTATGGATGTTCTGTCCTTAATTTTTTTGCAATTAAATAACCAAAATAAAAGCATAAAATCTAATGTCCCATTGTAGTGTACTGTACAGTGTGTAATTGTTCTGAAAGAGAGGAACATGATCACATCCTATGGGCAAGAAGTGTTTTTGTTTGTTTCTTTGTTTTCCAGTGATCTGCATGTCCACAGTTACATTTACAAAGGAAATAAGAGGAACACGGGCATTGCAGCTTTAAGCGTTACTTTAACATGAGAATGGACTGAATACTCATGAAACAAAAGCTTTTTCTCTTCTATCCTTCGCCACCGTTCACCGCCGGGAAAACCTGTTTTTAAAGGCTTTGATAGTTTTAGCCATCATAGGGGCAATTTCTGTAGAAAAAAGAAGACATATAGAGACTTTATACATGATCACTAAAATGATGAAACCAATCAGGAATCATTACCAATAATATCTCAGTACTTGTTTTTTTTTTTTGTTTACTCACTTTTGACCTGTGGTTTGTCTCTAAAGCTATGACCAGCACTGCTGCTTGGTGCAGGAGAATGAGATGGCTCAGGAGGACTGCTATAGGAAGACTGGCCACCATCACTCGACTGGCTGTAGGAGCTATGTGGCATTGGTGCTCTGATTCTGAAATGAACATACTGTAATGACATACTTGAAAAAACTTACATATAATGAAGTGTACAGTTCTCTATAATAATAATATAACATGATATAATATGAGCATTTCCTTAACTATATAGAAGATTCCACAGATGCCAGTTCAAACGCCTTTAATACATCATTAGTATAACATCTGTGGAATTTTGCATTGAGCAAGAAAGGCATTCTCGCAATAACAGGCACTGAATGGATGCCACTTAATACACAATTATTTCATGGTTGAATTTTATTTTTGGCATCCGATTTTGATTTTTTTATTCAAAATAAATTTTTAATGCAAAAAGGTAACTGTCTGGCTTTACAATTGTTATACTTGCACTGTTATATCATTGTTGCAACGTTTTACAAAGTCAGAATTTTGTAGGTTTTTATGAGGATGACACTGGTACCTATGAAAGATTACCCAGAAAGATGTACATTCAGTATGTGCAATCTGCACTCCTTAGAATGGAAGCTGATATAAAGTTTACTTACTTGACTTGAATAGGAGCTGAAGCACTAACACTGGTGCTGGTGGAGCCGTTTTTAGTGCCAAACAACTTCTGTCTCCGTTGAACATCACGTGGGGGCTTAGCGACAGAGTTCACATAAGCCATCTTTACTTGGCGACCTGTCAGGGGAACACAGGTAAATTTAACATAGGCTGTCAACTTGTCATCCTTTATACACTGATCATTCACATTAATAGGAACGCCTGTACAACTGCACATTCATGCAACGATCTACTCATCCAATCATGCAATTAACACACAGGAAGGAGGCATGGGAAGGAAGTGTGAATACCTTTGGGTTTATTGGCATGGGCAGAGCTGATATTCTGTGTGAGCTTGCGCAGACGCTCTTCCCGCTCATCATGTAGGCGCAGATACAGCTCTCTCCAGGTCTCATACTCCTGAGGAGACTCGCGCTTAAAGTCCCGCTTACAGTGCTTCATCCACAGCTCATCTGACTCCTCTATAAATGACTTGAGAAAATGAGGACAATGTTATTATCAAATCATCCACCCCTCACTCTTAAGCTTTCAAAAATCGTCATGCATTTCTGGGTGTCTTAGTGCTTGAACACGACAATATGCATACCTGGTTACACTGTTCAATGCGGTACAACTGTTCTGGAGTACATCTTTCCAAAACTGGCTCCAAAATCTCATAAGGCACACCGCCGACTTCATCAATTGCTGAGGAAGAAAATATTTCTGCATCAGTGTGCAGAAAACTCAATTTGGTTGTCAGACCAGACTCTGAATGAAACACTGAGGCATTTAAAAACCCACAAAAAGATGTCTGCATAATGTGAATAAAGTTGCACACAACAAACACCCTATCTTCATTAAGAGATCTGATTTCAAACTGCAGCCCAAGCACTTTTGTATTCTGTTGGCTTACACTTCTCATGTCTAAGAATCTGCATGGTGCAAGTTCCTGTGTCACAAGGCACTCAGGGGAAATCTGCCCTCTTCCACATATACAAGGTCACAGACTAATTAAACCACAGAAAATGCTGTGACATCAATGAGATTCAAGCTTGCAAATAGGGATAACACATCTCTGTTCATGCAGTCAGAATAATGGCACCCCCCAGTATTGAAAATGTAAATGACAAATCTATTTTGAGCTAAGCAGCAATCTAAAAAGGATAAGTAAATAGACACACTTTTAAACAGTGGTTTCTCCTTCACTGGTGTACAAAATGAGTTCATCTTTGTCACATTAAGTGGTTGCACTACGGAAGTTTAGCAGGAAACAGGGTCAAGATATCAGCAAACTGCACAGGTTAATATGGCAATGCATCCTGGTAAAGTTACAGCTTTCTCTTCACAGGAAAACCCAAATGGCTTCAACAATGCAAGGTTATCTCTAGACAGCCTAATTCTCGCAGTTGAATTCTAAACATAGGTCTAAAAATTCTACCTCACTCATTCACAGTCCATTCATTTTTAGAAACAATTGATCATAATCAGGTTTGTAATGAATCCAGAACTGATCCCTGGAACACTGGACATGGAGCAAGAATACAATCTGAATTTAATGTTTCTATTAATTTTTGTTTCATTTGTTTGTCAGTCAGTTTGTCCTGCATAACCCCAAGTGTGCATGTTGTCAGCATGTTACTCACAATCAATATGGTTTTGCAGAACTCTAATGCACTGCTCATATAGAGTCATCATCTTGGGCAAGTATGCGGTCTTTGAGCCAGAGTACACAACCATTTTAGAGTTGAATCTACGCCCAGTAAAGCCAGCATCCTCTTCCTCATATGCAACTGGAACTAAAGGAAAAAATACTAAAAACTGATAAACATGATAAAATATGGCAAAGACGTTTTATTAAGATTTTCTATGCTATAAACATTTGATAGATATAAGTTTTTAGTGAACATGATGAAGCAAACCTTTACGTCTCTGTGGTGACAGAGGTGTAACATCGATTGAGGGGAGGGGTCTGTAGTTGGGCTGAATTGCTGGCAAAGGAATATCAGGTAGAGCAGGAACCACATCAATGATCTGAGGGAGAACCTGAAACATAGGGTGGGACAAAGTAATTTTATTCTTACATAAATGTAAAGACAACTAGAGTTCTCTTGATAAAGTCATGATCAACAGAATTTCAACAATTAGTCATGTGATAACTATTAACCTAATGACCCCACCTTCCTGCGTTTCTCCTTCGTTGGTACTGTTGGTGTGGGTACTGATGGCTCAGGCCGTTTAAAGCTAGTTCCATTAGCTTTATTAGACTTGGAGGATACTGAGGCAACAGGGGTAATAGGCTGAGATGGTCGAGAGAGTTTCTTCTTTTTCTTACTGTGAGTAGGTTCATCATATGTGAGAAAGGATTCAAAAGACATAGTGGGCGTTTCAAAGGAATTCTCTTCATCATCATCTTGCTCGGGCTCTGGCTTGTCTCTTTTTTCCCTGCCTGGAAACAGCCAGAGAGTCAAGAATATATTCTATTCTCATGCACATTATCAGGTCGCTCTGTTCTGAATTCTGAAAACTCCAAATACTCACCATCACTGACTCTTTTCTTTTCTTTTCTACTTTCCTGTATGGAGGACTGATGACTGCGTTTGGATGATGGGGGTGTTGTTATTTCTTTCTGTTCCCTATTATGGCGAATCTGTGCCTCACTCTGAACCTGAGCTGAGCGATTCTGCCTCTGCTGTTCCCTGGAAGAATGAGAGCCATGTTCTCTGGCTTGATCCCTGTGTGACTTGCTGTGTCCAATTTGTTTTTGTGGAGGACTTGGTACCGGCTCATCTACCGGACTCTCGTATTCCTCTGACTGATAGCCCCCTAAACGTCTGTGGCTGTACTGTTGACTGTAGTTCTGTTGGGAAGAGGGGGAGTAATCGTGATGATATTCTTCTTCATCTTCCTCATCCTCCACAGGTGGCGGTTGTTCTGGTGAAGGTTCTCGTATGCGTTTGTAACCTCTGGCCTTGTCTGGACGTGAGTGGGAACGAGCCTCTTTAGCATTACTTGGTCTGCTGATAGAAGATGATACAACAGGCTTAAAGAAAAGCGTGCAACATTTCTACAGATTGAACAGTTCTGTATCGCTGTTACTTACATTATTGTTATAGTTGGCAGGCTTTAGAAGTTAGGCTATCTGTTATTAAGACTATATGAGGATCTTTACAAGATTTTCAAAACTGTGCATTTTAGCATTATTGTATTATGTTGATATATTGCTTAGCTTGAATTTACTCCTTTGTAGGTCACTTTGGATAAAGGTGACTGCTAAACAAATAATTCTATACTGATATTTCAGTGGCATCCCCCAACTTGCTGTGCTTAATTACATCTCCTGGTCTTCACTCCAAATCCATATATATCCAAAAGCGTCTCAGTGCTCACCTATCTGCAGACTGAGGTACCAGCTTCTTCCATTTGGCCACAAGATCTTTTGCTGTCTCCCCCACAATGTTATGTTTGCGCAGAGAATTCACAGCCTTTCCAACACCCGTTTCCTGCAGGAAGGAAGAACAAAATTAAGCCCCATTCCCACATGTGCATGTATTCAGAAATTAATCAGAATCTAATCAGAAGGAAATGTGAATGCAAACCACAGCTGATCAATTAGAACCTAGTACAATTCTCTGCACATAAAGAGAGAGCTCATGTGTATATAGAAGCAAGTACAAAGTCATGGTGACATTTTAGAGATGGACAATTTAAATTATTTGCACAAGCAACAGCTAAAGCAAAGTCTGAAGCCATTTCTGCATGACTGAAATAAGTTTTGGGGGAGAACCGGGTGTGAAGGGGTGGTGGTTTTGGGTGATACTGAGAGACGTGGGTGTGGTGGGATACTAGCTAGAAACCAAAATGCTGGTGTCATTAATATAAACAATAAGAAAGTATTATGCTGTTGCTGTTGAATCTTATACGTCACTGCTGTACTTTCTCGGTTTCTCATCCACTTTAATTGACAAAATCTTCCCAGGTTTTTAGTGTGAAAGCAATATTAGTTTTGCTTAAGTAAACATCATCTGAAGTATGTTTGCTGACATCAGTGTGTCACAATATACACAAGAGACAAGCTCAAGAAGAGACACATTCAGAACACATGTAGTTTATGATATTTACAAAATGACAAGGGTCTCTTTTGGCAACCAAGCAAACCAAAAGTGAACTGAAAACAAATTACTGGTAAAGAATAAAAAAAGGTCTGCTTCATCTTACCACAAGAATGTCCACTGTTATAGGCAGTTCTCCCAGTCTCTTAAGTGTTTTCAACAGCTGGACAAAAGAAAAAGAAAAACAATTCATCTCAAACAAATCCTTAAAAACAGCATGTTAACTTACTCGGTTAACAATTCGGACGTAAACATTAATTTGCATAATGGGTAGTTTTCATGAAGTGTCGTCGTGGCCTGCGAGAAACAGACAACTTTGCAATATATATATATATATATATGTGTTTTTTTAATGTATATATTCCACATATTTTTAGTCACATAAGTCGGTAAAATCACAAGATTCGAAAGGAGAATTTCTTCGTGTAAAATGTTTAAAGACTGTAGAAGTTCTTCCTGCCACAACGTCGTTAGCTTTGCTGAATCTGATCACTCACGGCCTGTCTGTTACTCTAAGGGTTTGTTTTTCATCCAAAAATAAAACCCGACTACCATTATTTCCCTCAGCTTTAACTCTGTGCTCGGGCAAACTACTGAAAGTCCATAACACCGTTTTACTCCTTTATTTATATATGACAAGACGTATGTTGACAAACTCAGCTTAGCACTTGTGTGTTTTAAAGAGCCCTCATAGCGTCGCACTATTCGTACGCGTAAATCTGACTTATTGTTATTTACTCGACTGCTCCTGTAGATACACCGACAGTTTGTTGTGTTGTCGTTTTGCAGGCTACTTCGCGTACGTTCCGAGGTTAAACGACTTGTTCCTACCTTACGAGGCTCCTGGGTCTCTGAAAGCCGTGACTGCAACTTCTCCACTGCCTCCAGTAGATCCTCCGCCATGTTTACAGCTGGTACATTGTGAGCGGAAACCACTTCATCACACAGCGCGCTTGCCCAGTCGGTCCATGGAGATTCCGGAAATACGTCGCACTCAGCTGACGTGAAGAGATTGTGTTGTGACGTCTGTGTGACGCAGACAGGAATTTATTTCAAGGGGAAATAAAATATGCTAAACTAAATTACTAAGCGGTTTAAACAGACGAATGGGACACGGTCTTGGATTGGGTTTGGATTCCAGAGAGCACAAGCAAGAGTGGCACAGTTTTGTTGATGATCTGTGGTCAGTTTCATCATATTAAAAACCCAATAAGTCACTCAATGTCAATAAGAAGGATAAGGAGCATCTCCTGAGAACACTGAGGACAATGCAAATGTGCGCGCGCGCATACACACACACACACACACACACACACACACACACAGGACTAGGGGCATTTTATTTTAGCCAGTTCACCTACTGGCATACCCTCCTACTGAAAGGTAGGAGGAAACCTGAATTTTCAGAGAAATAACCCTCCATAGACTTATTAGAACATAGACAGAAACAAATAGTCTCCATAGAACATACACAGAAACTCTGAGCTTATGATCGAACCGGGGTTCTTGTGAAATTTTCATATTTTCAAATGTTAATGATACCTTTAATATTTATTAGAATAACCTATATGTTGTTTCACAATTCCCAATAGTGAACTCTATTATCAATGCCTTTTTGAAAAAAAAATATACATTTAGTACTTCATGACTGGTTTACCCCAAAACAATAGGTAGGTATAAAGTGTCACTAAAAATCTGATCTGAGGATAATCACAACTGTGACAGTATTTCACATTCTATTTGACCATGCTCCGTCTCTAGCAAAAACCCATGAGCACAGCATGTTGGCATGGCTGAATAAAACTGCGATGTCCGCCTCTTTTCCATTTCAGGCTTAAGGCCTGGATGCAGGCTATGTTTGGTTGGGAGGGGTGGCTAGCTGTATATGGAGATGGAGGTCCAAGTGGAGCGCAGGCCTTGGGGTTAATGTTACGTAGTTTTGCAAGAAAGCTGCCTCCCACAGGCTTGGAAGTGGACAGTGCTCTAACAGACATACAGAGGACACAAGGGTAGAATACCATAGAAGAAAAAGAAAACAGAAAAGGATTTTGTTAAGAATGGTAAAAAGGAGGGAGCAAAGAATGAGAAAAGAGTGATAAAGAGGGCTGTTAAAAAAAAGGTAAAAACATTTTTTGTCTTAAGTTGCTTTAGTATTGCATGTCTTCTTGCCATCACTAGACAGCACAAGGATAAGTAATGATTCTTTTTTTTTACATTTATTAGGTCTTGCTTAGGGAGTTAGAAAGAAATTACTTGTAATGTTCTTGTCATGTAGTTAAATGTAGTTAATGTAGTTTACATTTATTAAAAATAAATGTAAAGACTTTTCACACCCATAATTCTTTATGCCACCTAAAATAACACAGTAAATAGGTCTTAGTTAAGGTTTAACATCTTTTCGAGTCTCTAAACACCACAAAAACTTTTAACTCCCATGACCTACAGTGTAAACATAAATCGTGATCAAAATATATACCAGGAAGGTTATCTATATTTAAATGGATAGTGTCTGGATTGAAAACAGTGAATGGCATGTAGGGGGATTTGTAATTCCTCTCACTTTGAGGTCCCAGCATGTTTTAAGTTTCTATAAATAACAAGCTGAGATAGGAGCAGGCTTGCTGTGGCTGAGGGATTTGGCAATAGGCCTACAATCAGAAGGCAAGAGCTGCACATGACAGCTGCCAGGTATCACTAAACCACCTTTAGTAAATACTTTTCCTCTCACTTTACCCTAATAACTCTTTTGTCATTCCATCCTACCTTCCTTCCTCTGCCAGGCCAATCACTCCTTGTTTTACTTATCCCTTAAATGTGTCTCATAAATAGTAACATTTCAACATCATGTGTTAATCCAGGGAAACTTGCACCTGAGAAATACCTTGCTATAAAAATCTATTTATTTAAATTCAAAATGTAATTTAGTGGTGTAAATTCTTAATTGTCTTAATCAGTTGCAATATTTCTTGATTAACTATGCAATGTAGCTTTGCTAAAGTTCCTTTCACAGATTGGACATTTTTACCAGCATCTGTCAGTGAGTCCAGACTTACATTCTAATAACTATCATATTAGTTTTTGTGTAGTTACGGAATAATATGATTTAGAGATGGTTAACTGAATACTGAGCCTTCACAACAACCTACATCAGATACTTGTACTTACCTTCATGCTACATTTGTCAGTCACTAAATCTCCTTTTCTTTATTATTTTCTTTTCATTTTATTTTATTTCATGGCTCAGTATTGAGTTGGTCTCTGTATAATTATGCTGTAATATTGTGGTATATGGATGAAATTCTCTCTGTTGTATATTTGCATGATGTCTCAAAATATCGTTCACACTGTCCAGAGCCAGAGCAGCTGTGGTGTTATGTGAGAAAGCACTGACAGGCTGTGACCACGTTTTTGTGCTATAACAGTTAGGATGGTGCAAACCCCTGACAGCATTCAGCCACACAATTCAGCACTTATAAAATTGAGAAAATGGATTATACAGGACAGATTGCTAAAATATTAAATATTAAAACCAATATATTGGAATGGCTAAAATAAAATCACTGAAGGGTTCTTTTTATGATATAGAGAACAATCACACTACAGAATATTAAGAAAGCCCATGACTGTTATTAAAAGTGTTTTGGTAAGTTAATCATTAAAGACAGGTATTTATAAATATTTTAATTACACACTAAACTGTGATTACAGGTTATTAAAGATTGTGATTATTTATTTTATGATGGAAGTTTGCTAACCTAGTGTGGTAGGTCTCATTGACTCACACTGAAAAAGGAATTTACTGCTCATACGGGTCTAAAGAAACTAACAATAGAAAATTCTAAATTTATAACGCAGGGCATGTCTCTGCTGTTAGCCTCATGTAATACCTAATATAGGTCCAGATCAACAAAATCCCTAATCAGGAGACAGTGATTACTAGATTACTAATAGAAAGGAGTGGATTACCAAACTCTAGAAATTTCTCTGAATTTTCCCACTGATTTCCTTCCCATTTTCTTATAGTATATTACTACATCTATCGTCCAAAATGACATAATGAAGTGAGTCTTTGTCTGCACAAAAGACGCACTCCTTCAAACACAGGTGTACCTTAATTAGAAAAAAATATTCATGTACCTGTTTAATGTGGGGTGGAGGGAAAACCAAGGGAATAAGAGGGAGATTCACAAGCACGAAAGAGACAGATGGCAGTAGGAGGGTAATTTAAGCAGTACAGCTATAGCCATGCTCTACTGTGCTTTTAGATATTTTTAGATAGTGACTTGATTGCACCTGGGGGTCATGATCCAACTAGGTATGAGTGTGAACCTGGGTGTACACAAACAAGGTTTGTCCTCTTTACATGTCACTGACAATGGCAATAATACAAATTACAAGTGTGTCATTATTACTATAAGTTGTCCATAATAAAGAGAATATGTAGGTAGATAGTGTGATCATAGATTTTACCTGTGTGTGTACTTTATATTTAGCTTTCAATTATAACCTTTTAATTAGCAAGAATTAGCAAAAAAGAATCTTAGTAAGTGAAGATACACCTATAGCTGTTATAAGATTGCAGCAATATGATTAATAACACTATTCCTAGACATTACATAGCCTTGATCTATTTGAAAATTGTTTAATCATTTATTTCTAGTAAGATGCAAAAAATGTACCAACAAAATAATAAAATGCATAGCTTAAAATGTAAATATAAAAGCATCATTACACACTGAATAATGTAAGAATAAATAACATACCCCACCTCAAGACCACATGCACCTACCAACCACCTTTACTCCGAGGTCTAGTATTCATGTAACGTTTGCAGTCCTTTTTTGTAACGTCACCATAATATGTTTCTTCCTAGGTCCTGTGTGCTGTGTGAAAACCCTCGTAAACATTCAGCCAGTTTGTCTGTTTCTTTAGCCTGTCATTACTGGTTGAGGACAATCCCAGGAAGTGAGTTTGTACACTAAAACCACTACATTGTTGACAGAATATCACTGTGGTGAATCTGTCTGTGAATTCGAAATCACTACTATCATTAAATAACATAGATAACTAACAAAACTAGCTTCATCATGGCCCCCAAGAAGAAGGCACCTCGCCCCAAAAAGACAACTCCAGAACCAGCACAGTTGGAGAGTGGAGTAGTGGTCCCAGAGATAGGTGTGAAAAAACTAGAAATGCCTCTCAGCATTGAGCAGCTAAATCATCTCAACGGAATGCCCCTGCCACCAGTGATCCGGCCTGGAGAGAGGGGTTTTGGTCTGGGTGGTGAAATGACCCGACCACTACATGGATCTGCTCTTCTAGAGGAGTTGAGTCGTATGAGACAGGAACGCTTCCTCACTGACCTGGAGCTGGCTTGCAAGACTAAGGCCTTTGATGTCCACAAGCTGGTCATGTCCTCTGTCAGCCAGTATTTGCGTGAAGTTCTAGCCAAAGACCCAAGCCTCAAGCGCTTGGAGTTACCTACCATATCACCCTTAGGTAAATGGCTAAATAATATCTGCAGTTTGGTCATCAAATTCATAACACTTAATGAATAAATTTACCAATTGCACATATTTTTATGAAAAGCTTGTAACCTAAATGGCATATTATGCCATATAAATTAATCAATTCATCATCTACCCTCAGGTCTAGCCAATGTGATCACCTTTGCTTATCTTGGCCGTGTGCACATGTCTCTCTACACTATTGCCTGTACTGTATCCGCGGCCTGCACACTGCAAATCCCCCATCTCCTCCAGATGTGCATGGACTTCCTGATGGCTGAGTTAAACGTGCACACTTGTGTTTATGTGTGGAACATTGGAGCTGCTTATGGCCTGGTCCCTGTGCGTGATTCTGCACGCCGCTTTGTGCTGGAAAACTTTGCCCAGTTTGCAGAGACACCCCAGTTTACTCAGCTAACCCTAGAACAGATCATTGCTTTTCTGCAGGATGACAAACTTATCCTGCCTTCAGAGGTCACTGCCTTCCAGGTAGGCTCACACCAAACATAAATGCTTTTTCCCTACTTACATGTAGTTGCTACATTATACTGTCATTCATCTGGTACTGGGTTGTACCAACTGAGAAGGCAGGACAGATGGGAGGGTACAGCTTATTCATGTGTCCTATACAGAAGTATTTCAAAAATAGCAATAAAAAAATACCTACATACTGTATATAGAATTCAAATTTGTTTAATCTGGGATTATGGAATCCATGAAAGACAAGTGGGACTCTTAATATGCACTCTATCTATACCCTTGCTTTGGATCCAGGTGGCCATGAAGTGGTTGGACTTTGATCCAAAAAGGCAGGTTCATGCTTATGACCTACTATCTCACGTGCGGTTCGAGACTATCCCCGCCAGCGAGCTGGTCAGAGAGATTCAGCCTGTTGCTCGCATGATGCAGGATCCTCAGTGCCACCGTCTGCTGGTGGATGCCATGAACTACCATCTGCTACCGTACCAGCAGAACGCTCTACAGTCCCGCCGTGCAAAGGTCCGAGGCAGCCAGACTGTTCTACTAACCATCGGTGGACGCCCCTCCCTTACAGAGCGTGCCCTGAGTCGAGAAGTAAGCTTTACATCAACAACTACCTCTGTTAATCTGTGTAGTTTCTCATATTCTAATTTCTCTAACTCATATACTTGTCCTTAGGTGCTATGGAGAGACCCTCGTGATGGAGTTGCTACATGGCGCCATCTTTCTCAGCTTCCTGCAAAGAGCTTTAACCAGTGTGTTGCTGTGATGGATGGTTTCCTATATGTGGCAGGTGGAGAGGACCAGAACGATGCGCGAAACCAGGCCAAACATGCTGTCAGCACTCTGTGCAGGTAGACTCGTTTTCGATTGTAGTTTATTACAAAGCATTTATATAGGATAGACCCAGATTAAGCAAATCTAAAATTACCTCCATCTGACTTCCTCACTTTGCACTTCTTCTCAGATATGACCCTCGCTTTAACACATGGCTGCACCTTAGTAGCATGCGCCAGCGGCGCACTCACTTTAGCCTTGTTGCCACAAATGGCCGCCTTTATGCAATTGGTGGCCGTAACACTGATGGCTTACTGGCCACCACTGAGAGCTACCTGCCCTCCACCAACAGCTGGCAGCTCCGTGCTCCCATGGACATGCCACGCTGTTGCCATTCCAGTGCTGTCTTACCGTCTGGAGACATCCTAGTGACTGGTGGCTATGTCAACTGTGCTTACTCTTGCTCTGTGGCCTCCTACATTGTACAGAGTGACTCCTGGAGTGAGCAAGCACAGTTGGAGATGCCACGTGGTTGGCACTGCTCCACCACACTGGGTGGTAAAGTTTATGTGGTGGGTGGCAGCAGGCTGGGCCCTAGTGGAGAGCGAGTGGATGTGCTAATCACCGAGGTGTTCTCACCTGAAAACGGCCAGTGGAGCAGGGCTGCCTCCCTGCCCTTGGGAGTAAGCACAGCTGGTCTTGCATCCCTTAGTGACAAGCTATACCTTGTGGGTGGATGGAACGAAGCTGAGAAGCGTTACAAAGCAGCAGTGCAGCGCTATGACCCAGGTACCGACAGTTGGTCGTCTGGAGAAGAGCTGCCAGAACCCACAGTGGGTGTATCCTGCTGTTCACTGGAACTACCCCCACGCCACACTTCACGCAAGCATCGTAACACACCCAGCCATGAAGAACAGGGTTTCATGACTGCATGAGAGAGGAAATGAGGGAGGAAAGAATGAGGCCAAGATTAGTAGTGAGGTGAGAGAGAAAGCGAATAGAGAAGGGGTGGACAGTTACTAGACAGTGAGGATTCAACAAGTAAAGGAAGGAGATGGCATGGAGGAACTCCTTTTTGCTAAGGTAGCATTATGTTTCAAGTCGTGAAGGACATTTAGAGTCAAAACATAGTGCTCACTTATTAATATGAAAAAGCCTAGGCCAACAAAACATGAGTACATGGGTTAACAATAAATGTAACAACAAAATCTATTCATCTTAGTATATCTGTTACACTACATATTTATTGAATCCTAATTATTTTGAAAATTGATCATACCAAGAATACCCTAAGGACTAAAAATTAAGAAAATTAATTCATATTAAGTATCTGGATCATGGTCATGGTGAATCCAGAGTTTATCCTGGGAACACTGGGCACATGATGGGAATACACCCTGAACGGGACTCTAATCTATCACACGGTACCATTCACACACAGTACTAACTTGTTTTTAGATGTATTTAGATGTATTTAGATGTATACATGCAACCACAAAGGTTCCCATCATGTAGATTTATTCAGTGAATGGACTGTTAAGAGAAAGACATGTTCCCTCAGACATGTTAAGAGAAAATATAACACTGAGCTTCTAGGACATCAATAAACTATAAATTAACTATACATTATAAACTATAAACAATTCCCTAAACTATAAAAACAAGTTAAAAAATGTAAAAGCCTGATATTTCAGAAAAGTCAGTCAACCCCAACCTGGTAAAAATGAAAAACCACTATATTCAGTACCAGATATTCAGAACCAGTCTGTATTTTTTAGATTTGAATATCAATATATAGTTTGTCCAATAAATTCATTCATTCATCTTCTACCGCTTATCCGAACTACCTCGGGTCACGGGGAGCCTGTGCCTATCTCAGGCGTCATCGGGCATCAAGGCAGGATAGACCCTGGACGGAGTGCCAACCCATCGCAGTGCACACACACACACACACACACACACTCTCACTCACTCACGCACTCACACACTACAGACAATTTCCCAGAGATGCCAATCAACCTACCATGCATGTCTTTGGACCGGGTGAGGAAACCGGAGTACCCGGAGGAAATCCCCGAGGCACGGGGAGAACATGCAAATGCCACACACACAAGGAGGAGGCGGGAATTGAACCCCCAACCCTGGAGGTGTGAGGCAAACGTGCTAACCAATAAGCCACCGTGCCCCCTTCTAATAAATTAATATACAATATCTGAGCTTACCTGGTATTAATAATAAATTTAAAAAAATCTATGAAACCTTATTAAACTAATACAATGTCATCTTTATTTTGTTCATAAGAGTATGCAAACCATTGCATAAGACCATAGCTAATAATTTGCAATGATGAGCCATATATTAAAAATATAATTTCCACTTGTCTGGCTAACATGCATCTACATTTCTGGTGCCATCACCTTCTACCGAGGCCATTCCACTGTATACAAAACCCTAAGAGTGCCAGTGAACGTCCTAGTGAGAAAACACTGCTCCAGACAGAGAGAATTTTGAAACGAATAAATAAAAGAAAATGAAATGTCACTGATAATGTGGATAGTTTTACTTACAATGTTCCCTTTATGGTCACCAACCGATTAAGGCTTCTGCTTTGTGTTGAATGTTGACAATGTAGGTGTTGCAAATGGCAAATGGCGCATGGTGTCTAATTCTCTAGGATAGGATTTCACTTGAATAAAGCCAAAATGATCAAAGCATGATGTGTCTCGTGTGATCTTTACAACCCATAGTTATACTGATATGGTAATTTAAAGGACTCAGTTTCTAATTTAACTAATGGTGGTATTAGTCCGGAACGTCAAAATAATAAATCCAGATAATTTTTTCAGGTTTTGCCTTTTTCAATCCACCCACCTGCCCAAACTGTGGCAGTTTACTTTAGTGTAATAATCACATATGGATGCAACACAGTGACTTTAGGAAGCAAAGACAAAAAAAAAAATCTAAATGGCTGCGATTGTTTTAATTTGCAGCTCCCTATATCGATGAATCATACCATATAACAGTAGTATTTAACGTTAGACAACTAGCTAAGCTTACTCATATTAAGTCGATTTTCATACAAATCTAAAATGTTTAACTATAATTTACAGATTGAATATTAGTGCTTCAAAATGAATCATTGAATGAATCAGAATGTTTTTATTACAAATAAATACAAAATCCATATAGCTACTGAATAAAAAGGTCAAGTTAAAGGTGATATTTTCATGCATTCTGTTTAATTGTCTGTAAGCATTGAGGGATTTTTGTGCTCTTTCATGCTACATCAGAGAAAGGATATTACACAACCCATGGGCCAGAACCAGCCAGATAAAAATCTTGTAGACCAACAATATATTTTTTTTATTAATTCCGTAAGAATAAAAGTAGATTGACATTCTATTCTATTATATATTATATATCTATAAATATATTAAGTGCTATATATTTTAGCAACTGGAAACATGGTTCCCGATCAATCTACACTGCAAACAAACATTAAGATTATGGTTACTATCTTTCTTGAATTTTCCTAAGTTCCTACTGCTATGCTTTGAATGTTTGCACATTCACCCTGTTCTATGTAACTTTACTCAAGATGCACTTGCTTGCGCTGTACATTTATCAAAATCATGAGACAAGCAAAGAAAAACTGTGTTTAACACCACTGGTGTAACAAAGAAAAGTTAGATAAACGTCTAGGGATGCATCGATACCACTTTTTCTCTTCCGATCCAATTCCGATACCAGAGTTTGCCAGTATTTGCCGATACCGATCCGATATGTGTTCTTTTCTAGCTTTAAAACTAAAGAATGTATACAACTCGCTTAGTTATTAAGATTTATTTGTTTCTGGCAAAGAAATATGAAAATGCCCATTACTGGATGAAAAATGAAAACACAAGAAACCTTAAAAAAGTATTAATGCAGTAGCAAACTACTTTTAACAGCTAGTGGTATAACAATCTAAACCATATATACTGCAATTATTAAATTAAATTATTTTCTGAAGAAAAGGCAATATTTTAACATGAATCTTATATTAGAACTCTTGAAACACAATGCAAAATGTATTAAACAGTAAACCTTGCACTCATCAAAATAGGGATTTTCCACCTATCCAAAATTTCTTTGATGGATGCTGAAATCACGCTGCTGGTGTCTGACCCTCATAATTCCTTAACGTGTAGCACAGCGCTTTGCAAATCATAACTCACATCCATCCAATGTGCAGTTAAACTTAAGAGACATGGGGCACATGTCGGAGCTCCTAATATCTGTAGTGAAACTCAAAGACTGCACATCTTCTAATTTGTCTGCAATGAGAGGAATCTTTGGAATACCACTCAGGCAAAGGGTCTCAGAAATATACTTTCTAGATGGCAAACTATATTGTGGTTCCAGATGTTCCATGAGGCAACAAAAAAACGATGTTTTCCACAACAGAGGGGGGATGATAATTGATAACAATGAATTCCAGAGCTTTTGTTATTTTTACAGCTTTTGCGCTCTGTTGTGCCATTTGTTTTTGACTCTGAAAAGCATCCGTAATCTGCTTTGACGGATCATCCCTTTACCGCTTAACTTGCACGAACTCCACGTGTTCTTTTGCATGATGCTTCTGAAGATGCTTGATTAAATTTGTTGTATTGTAATTCAAAATACATCCACCTATTGAAACTTTGGCTTTACAGACATTACAATTTGCAGTGCTACTCTCTGCTCAATCAAGCATAAAATACTTCCAACTGAGCAACATGTTTAATGCACTGAGGTAAATGGAAAGGGTGCCTGCTAAATGTTCTTGTCTGCTGCAGGAGGTTGTGTATTTCTTATAAAAATTATATTTATTTTCATTAATGCAATTTAATACAAGTGTATTTTTCTTACAAGTTCCAGCAATAGTCTATGATGTTTGCTGTTCATTAATCAACCACCACAGGTATTGGATTTGGATCGGTCACTCACCACCGATACCCAATCCACTCAAAATACTTGGCTCGGCGTCGATACCGATCCAAAATATCAGATCGGTGCATCCCTATAAAAGTCCCCCCAAAAAAACTTACACATTTCAATTTGTTATAGAATTTAATACATTTTCCAACCTGCAGTTCATTTGGCATGTGACCTTGGTGTGGATGAGTACATCTATTAATACTTTTGACCATGTCAGATAATGTGGGCAAAGGGTGGGGTGTTCATCCACCAGAATAAGCTTTTAAAGGTAACCACTGACTACTGGTTAAACAAAAATATAAAGACAGCAGCAGCTTCAAATAATAAATATTTTAAGAGCTGAATTACAGGCACAACAAAATGTTTATGATGCATGTTTCAGCACACAAACTAAACCAGTTGGTAAAAATCACATTACTTAAAATAATAATAATAATAATAATAATAATAATAATAATAACAACAACATGGGAGGCAAGTATTGGAGTTTTTATTTTATTTATTTGTTATAAACAAAATGGTAGTCGTCTACTTGCCAGGGAGAATAACGCCATCATACTGAAAGACAAGGAACAAAAGAAAAGTTGGATCAGCACTCAAAGAAAACAATCCACAAGACCTCCCATTAACATAGCTGTTCTGTAGTGATAATTCTTATATTTCGTCGCTGTTGGGCGGAATCCTCGTATCTCCAAAACCATTATTTTTCAGGGAATTAAAAAAACGCCGTATTTTTTTTTGAGTTATTAAACATTGTATTGTTAATATTTGTTATTGTTAATTATTGTGTACCAACATTAACACATTTTCCCAAAGTCACGTTTTATTGGAGCTTTATGACTTGGGAGCAGGGAGATACGAGATTATGCTGTCATTGATAAGAATGGCACGGACACAGATGTCGCTGTTGCCAGCAGTGTTCAATAAAGTCTGCGGTCACGTTGAGCCTTTTGACAAGAGACATGGCTTCAATAGTTAACCAAAGCTAATGACTGTAGTTACATACATCTTCCTAAACTCTATTTTAAAGGTTTAAGAGCTATAATGATGCAATACAAAACACAATAAGCTGATTAGGCTGTCTAATAGGTGGAAATTAGTCTAATCTGCTCGCAAACTTACCTTCGTGGCTCACAGGTTTCTTTCTGCACAGAAGCTATCGATTTTTAGCAAAACAGGCCTACTCAAATGTATCTAACCTAACTATTTTCACTTGTTAGTGTCCAAAAAACAGTGTTTTACATGCACAGTGCCAAGAGAGGCATTGTCTATAAGTAGGCTGACAAAGTCAGTAAAATAATAAACAATAATTTAATAGTGGTATCCAAAACATTCAATTCAAATATTATATTATGCACTATATCCTGCACCACTGTATCCTCCACCACTTGCTTCCTCTCTCTCTCTACATCGGAGAGATATGTCGCGAAGCTCTCCCGGTGTGAAGTTAAGAGATTTGCGCTCAAGCCATTTTCAAGACTTTAGATTGGTTAATAACTTGTAAAAATAACAGCCCCACATGGGGACTGACCAATAGCATCGATATGTGAAAAAATATGAAATTGACAAAATTTGGACATGAGGTTTCCACCCGACAGCGACGATTTACAAAGTAAAAAAGTACATTTAAAAAAATTAATTTTCCCAATCTTGTATAAGAACACCTTAACTAAAATTCTCAAACACTACCTTTTGCTGAAACCAGCGCATGGCTTCCTCCTTGCGGATGCGGTGCTTGAAGCCAATGCGTCCCCTTTTTCTTTTCTTATCAGCGATGCTGAAGCCGGGTCTGCCCAGGACCTGCAATTACAAAGGACAAGTCAATCAAGAGCAGAGCTGCAAGTCGGAACATATTTCAGAACATGGGATTACTATTCACGTTGCTTTAAACAATCCTTTTATATTTTGAACTGAGGGTAAAAGAAAAAACCCAGCTCACCACGTAGAAATCCAAGCCATAAATGCCAATGCTGGGATCATACTTGATGCCCAGATCAATGTGCTCCTGGATGCCAAAGCCAAAGTTTCCACTGTCTGAGAAGTTGTTCTTCCTTAACTCGTACTCACGCACCTGGATACAGCAAGCAATGAAAAGAAGATCAGCTCACCAGCTGCTATTTAAATCAGGGATGTCAAACTGTTGTTGGGTAATGAGCCACAGTAGACAATCAAATACATTAAGTATAAAACAGGGTCATGTGTCTAAAAGCTGCATTATGAACGCCTAAAGGGAGATATATATATACACGAAGTAACTGAAAAACGCAAACTATGGTCCTTATGGAACTGAAAAGGGCTTGACAGGGATTACTGTCACAAATCTCTTCCTTTACAGCATCAGCAGTGTGTAGTATGGTTAAGGAGGGTTGTTTATCAGTATAGTTAGCAAACTATTTACTCAAAAAAAAAAAAAAAGAAAAATTACTTAAAAAAAATGCTCTTGCTGCTGGGAAGTTCATGCGCTTTGATTTGAAAACCTGTTCTGTAGCTGATCCTATAGCCAGTGTTTATTGCCCCCTATTGGATCCTTGGTAATGGTTTACCCTCAGGCAAGAGGTCATTAAAGCGAAGCTTGTTGGATAGCAGATATAAATAAGCCTCACCTATTGTTTTGTACTGTTACTGACATTTGCAGGAACTGGATTAATAATTGAGTATGCTTGAGTAAGTGCACTGCCTATTGCCAATGTACAGATAAAATGTCAAATTATTATTTTTTTGGATCAAGAAGGGAAGAGAAAAAAATGTGATGAGGGTTCTTTATTATATATTAATAATCTTAGTGCTATATTAATGCATTATTAGATCCCTAGATCTACTGGAAAGTCCTCAATAAAAGGTTCTGGAAATTGGAATCAAGTCAACCAATTTTAGTGATGTCATGTTCACATACTGTGCTAGAAAGTGTTTAAGACTAAATACATGTAGTTGTAATTCTGTCCTGACTCTCTGCAATACATGACAACACAACCAACCAATAAACCCACCAAGATATTTAGCAAATATTTAGGAAAACCACTTATTTCAGCATTCCACTTTTCATTTAACTCTCTAAATTTTTATTAACAGCGATGAGTGAACTATGCTAGAGATCAAGAAAAAAAAAATTCTATCCATGAGTTTTGCCAGCACAAAGAAAAAATATTTGCAAACAGCAATATTTTAAAATATGATAATATTTATCAATTGGCTCCAGAAATATTTTCATCATTTTGTAAGTCACTAATGAATTTTAAGTCCAATTAAGAGGGTAGAACACAGACTCATGACAGGAATGCTGGGTAAATCTGACCAATTTATGTCATTAATAAAATTGCATACATCTATTACACATTAACAGGCAAATCAGGTACAGAACTAAATCAAATATTCTTGTTTTCTTAAATGGAAAGACAAGACAAACTCATGCTCACCTTCAATCCCTTCTCCAGGATCTCTTCAGCTTTGGCACCACGAACAGTGCAGTGGACCGCAATCTTTTCATTCCTACGGATACCGAAGGATCTAACAGTGTAGCGGGCTAGAGGAAGAGAAATTGTTTTATCCATCAAGTCAAGCAGCTTTTGACATTTCAACCATATATATGCTGGTTCATTTCAACCATATATAAGCTGTTGCAGTACACCGTAAAATGAGACAACATTTCTACAGGATCATGGTGCTACATAAAACAAAGACAGGGCTAAAGGCTTAGTAAGTCTTAGCCACGTAAAGTGCATCTGTGCAACCTGGTGCAAATAGTGCAAGACAAGACAAACAAGAAAGACAGTGCAGGACAATAAATACAAAGACCACACACAAGACAATTAAAAAAAAAAAAAGCACCAACCAGCATAAATACTGTATGTTCAATCAATGTTACATGTGCAGAAATACTGGAATGACCACAGTATTATAGCAGCAGTTGCATGAGGTATTGTAAAATATTGTGCAAGACAGCATAATACACACACACTATATTATATTTTATTATACATATATAAAAATAGAATGTGATGTTCTGGTAAAGTCATTAAACCAGATTAATGTGTGTTTACCTTTGGAGAAGACGGGAGTTTGGCCTGTGAGCTGCTCCAGCACCTTGGCAGCACGGGTCAGCCTGTCACCACTCTCACCTACACAGATGTTCAGGCACAGTTTGCGAATGCGCAGCTCCCTCATGGGGTTCTCCTTCTTCTCACCCTGGTCCTGCATATGAATCAAACAAGGTTAATCTGACAAGTTTCATCTCAGTATGCACATGCTGCTTTACATTCTTTACACTATAGCAGCTGCCTTACTCGCAGTACTCAATAATATACTCAGTATAAACAGGATTGGAAAGAAAAACCTATAATAAATTAATCAGAAACAATTACTCATTTCTAAACAAGACTTTAAGTCACTGTATCTCCCCCAAACCAAGCATAGACATGTCCATGAGTGAGACCAGCCTCGGCATGAAAAGTTTCTCACTCAAACAGGACACATTTTAAATCACAGAAAACTCTGAAAACTATTCCGTTTACAAGTGAATAACTGCTGAGTACTGTACCATTTTCGCCGATACCAACAACCTGCATTGAGCCCCAGTTTTCAGCTCGTGCCACTCGTTCGCCTGGAGTGCTAGCTAGCCGCTAAGCTAACTGCTAAATATTAATTTATCGTCACCATGACAACACCTGCGTATCAAATACCATCCTATTATCAAAGGTCTGATAAAACTCAGCTCCGTTTATCGAAGACGTCCCAAAATAAACGCGTAAACAACGCGATGTTTTCAGATTTCAGCTCTACACCATTTTCGTAAATGTTTCGTATGGACTCACCGCCATGTTGGATCGCTAGAAGAGGACGTAACGCTTCCGGCGAAGAACATTTATAACGGCGTGTTCACCTAAAAATAAGCCGTACAAAACACAGTGTTTGCGAAATGCCGTTCCGGTATAACATATAGTGTTTAACAGCAGTCAGTTGAACACTGAAATAATCTAGATATTATTTAGATGAAAACTAGATTTCACAGCGTTTAACTACATACATTGCTTCCTTGAAATATGTAGCATGTGAGGGAAAATAAAAATAATAAAAAAATCTAATATTTACCCACTGAGCATTTGGATCATTGTATGTTTCTATGAGGCTATGATGAATAACACTAGGACATTAATACATTATAAATAAAATCCACTAGGACAATGTGGAGTAATTATATGACACTTGTTGCACTGGCTGTCAGTATCAATACAAAAAAATTAGTTTGAATCGTATCTTTTTTTTAAACTGAATTATAATGAGTTTTCTGGTGAGAATGCATTTTAACATCATTGGTGGAATCATGTTTATTGTAAAAGGCTGCAATTCTCAAAACAAGAACAAGTTTGTCATCATATCATATCTTACTATTGTATTTTAAACTATGAATGACTTAGACTTAATAATGATGTTTAATTTTATTAAAAAATTTAATGAATGCTGTAGGTCTTCTCAAAAGAAAAAATATTGTCATTACAATTGTAATAATATTTGAATATTACTACTACAACAACGGGGGGCACTGTGGCTTAGTGGTTAGCACGATCGCCTCACACCTCCAGGGTTGGGGTTCGATTCCTGCCTCCGCCTTGTGTGTGTGGAGTTTGCATGTTCTCCCCGTGCCTCTGGGGTTGCCTCCGGGTACTCCGGTTTCCTCCCCGGTCCAAAGATACGCATGGTAGGTTGATTGGCATCTCTGGAAAATTGTCCGTAGTGTGTGATTGTGTGAGTGAATGAGAGTGTGTGTGTGCCCTGCGATGTGTTGGCACTCCGTCCAGGGTGTATCCTGCCTTGATGCCCGATGACGCCTGAGATAGGCACAGGCTCCCCTTGACCCGAGGTAGTTCGGATAAGCGGTAGAAAATGAGTGAGTGAGTGACTACTACTACTACTAATAATAATAATAATAATATTATGTCATATGTTAGTTTTGAATCCACCAAAGATAACACAGGTTAGGGGTCTATTGAAAATTGGTATGAAAACATGCAAATAGAAAAGAATAAGGAGGCTGGTTTTATTTTGCTGTTGTCTTCAGTACTGATGTTTACATATATTTGTACATTTACAGCATTTAGCAGATGCCCTTATCCAAAGTGACTATCTCATTTTATACAACTGAGCATTAAGGGCCTTGCTCAGGGGCCCAGCAATGGCAGCTTGGTGGACTTGGGAATCAAATTCACAACCTTCCGATTGGTAGTCCGGCACCTTAACCACTAGGCTACCACACCTCCCATTTGTAAACATTGTATTTATATATGTCATATATTTCTAAACATTGTAAGGCATTGTATCATCATTATTACATAAACAGTGCATATTGATTCGTAGTAAATGTAAAGTAAATGCTTTGGTTGATTAGAATTGTCCCAGGATGCATAATTTCACATAAAATGAATATAAAACAGAACTTACATTGATAGATAAACAATTTCACTTCTTCAGACTATAATCCTCAAAATAAATGTCATTTATTTTCTGTGACCACTTTATTCTGGCCAAGGACACGGTGGAGCCGGAACCTAACACTGGGCATGAGGCAAGATTACACCCTGGATGGGACACAAGTCCATTCACACACATTAGAGTGGCCGGTCCACCTACCGGTGTGTTTTTGGGATGGAGAGGCAGCCCATATGGACACGGGGATAGCATGTACAGAAAGTGAACTCTGCTCAGGATTGTTGTGAGGTGACAACACTGAACACAGCTCCACTATACTGGGCTAATTTTAAAATGCAATTTGAAAAATATTTGAAATGCCCATGAAAGTTTTTTATCCATTAAAACATAGTTTCCATTAAATTATGCAACATAAATTATTTTAGAAGTGTTTTAGAAGTGTATTTTAAACACGATATTGGGATGTTATCTCCAGAAAACAGTCATAGTTGTTAGGTTTTTACATACAGTGCACATACAATGGCAAAAAATATAAAAGCACAAGGCACCATCAGCTTAATAGATTTATGTCTAAAAGAGTCGCTTCCACATGCCACAGTGTCACACTTTTCTAAGGTGAATGTGATTGATTCTGGAGAAATTTGTTCAGACTCCATTTGAATGGCAGGACTGTAGCACAGTGCTGGGACAGGATCTGGGACTTGCAAAAGAGGAAACCCTAACTCCATTTGCTCCTGCAAAGCATTTCCCAGAAACTGAAGAGAACGCTTGGGGAAACTAGATGGAGAAAACAGATTGTGTTCTGGAACAAAGAAGTGGGGAAGTGAGGCATTCTTTACAGCATTCTCAAAGTCCCAAAACAGTTTCATAAAACAGACTGAGAGCTGGCCAGGAGTCCACAGTGTGTCTTCAGACCTCTCACAGAGGTTGAAAAAGAAGGCAGTTTTCCCATGGTAGGAACATAAAGGATCAAGCTCTTTGGGGTAGGTGTACTTCAGTCCCTCAAACAGGCACTTGAGGAGCCGCAGACACAGTTTTCTAATAAATGACAGTGACCATTAACAATACACAAAAAAGAAAAGAATGAACTACAAGTAAAAACTGTGCAAAATGATATTACATGCTTATTCATACCGGCAGCATTCGTTTTTTTTACTTTCACAGCACGTCTTTTTGTTGCCATGGAACCTGATCATCTCTTTTTCAATATGAGAGAAGGAAATTCTCCAGCTTTCTGCAAATTAAAATACAGATTTCATGAGCAAACACACAACCCCTAATGTTAGCAGTTTCTTTAATGGACTTACTGTATATTCGCTGCCAATCAAAGGTTTTTGAATTTTGTATGAAAATGAAAGAAAAAGAAATGAGTTATTTCAAGAAAGAAATAACTAAATCTTTGTAATTGAGAACTAATTTCCACCTGCAGATTCTAATGGACTCTTAATAAGTGCTTACTGATTTTGAGATTTTAGAGTACATGAACATGAAATGTTAACACAGGGTATTCAAAAACTTTTAATTGGCAAAATTCTTCATTAAATTATGTAGTTAATGTCTTATATTTAGAACCTTTTTCAACATCAGTGAGGTTTCGTGTTTTGGGTCTCTTTGGGACAAAGTAAACAGGCTTTCCACGAAATTTAAGTCGAGTGTTCTTCCCAAGCCACTTGTCCACATCCGGGCCAGCTCGAGCAGCTTGTGGCCAGCCTTGTGGCACTTCAAGGGCAGGAACAATATCTACAGACAGGACTTCTGCCCCGTCAGTTTCATTCAGGAGAACCAAGGTCACAGCTGGAGAACTGACCTTTTTCCTGCACACTTCCCAACGACCTTCACCAGGAGGCACTGAAACATAACCAAAAAGCAGAAGTTTAGAATTTTACCACTACATGGAAATGGAATTGACAAATAAATACATTTCACATAGAAGTAATGATTGTCATTGCCATCAAATATGTAATACATGTTTACATGCAGTACACAAGTACACCAATGGAGCACTTTAGGAACTGTATATTCGTGCAATTTTCTAATCAACCCATTGTGTGGCAGCGGTGCAATGCATAAAATCATAGATATAGGCAAGCAGCTTGAGGTAACGTTCACATCAACCACTTGGATAAAAAAGAGGTAAGTGATCTCAATAATTTTGTCTGTGGCATGTTGGTCCCAGATGAGCTGGTTTGAGTAATTTTTTATAACTGTTGATTTAAAAGAATTTTCACACACAACTATCTCGAAGGGTTCACTTGAATGATACAATAAAGAAAAGTGAGCAACAGTGCTGTGGACCTAAACTGCATGTTGTTGAGACATGTCATTGCATCTCATCTCAAAATGCACAATGTGTCAGACCTTGTCGAAGGCCACTTTGGGTTCACTTTCAGCCAAAAACTGAACGCTGAGGCTACAATGGAACAGACTCACCAAATCTGGGCAGCTGAAAACTGTTAAAAAAAATCTTGATTTCTGCTGAGGCACAACGATGATAGGTGGAGAATTTGCACCAAAAGCATGACTCCATTGACTGAACCTTCCTTGTGTCACCAGTCCAGGCTGGTGGAGGTGGTGTAATGGTAAAGCCACAACTGATCTTTTAATTTCTAATTCCAGCAGAATAATGCACCATTTTACAAAGCAAAATTGATCTCAAACTGTTTTCAATTACATGACTGAATGAATGCTCTTCAGTTCTGAATTCAGTAGATAACCTTTGGGATGTGGTAGAACGGAAAAAAATCATTGCAGCATGAAAAATCTGCAGGAATTGCGTGATGTCAAAAGGGACCTCAATTCAAAAGGAATTTTTCCAATATCTAGTTGAGTCCATGTCACAAAGAATTGAGAAGGCCCTACTCAGTATTAGTATATTGTTTCTAATAAAATTCTTAGTCAGCATACACCTCAGCATAATTGTGTAAATGTATCTTTGGACTATTTCTGTTAATAGTGAAAGCTACTATGAACTAGGTTTATAAAGTTTGTCATGACAAACTTTGATGTTGGCTTTGACGAGGCAAGTATTCGCAAAGGCCGGTGCTTTTTGGAGGCGAGTGGACATAAGGGTCAGTGTTACTTTGGGAGGCAAGTGGACAGAAAGATAGGGTGCCAAAACATTTGGAGGCAACTGGAGATGAGCATGTGACGTCATCCAAATACTCCTGAGGAAGTTCCCCTCATTGTGCTGAGTGTTTTGATATATCACATGCCCATGTTGTGCAATTTTTTTATTTTCACATGACATCATCAGAATACCTGTGAGGAAGTTCCCCTCATTGTTGTGAGTGTTTTGATATGTCACATGTCCATGTTGTAAAAAGTTTTTTGATTTTGCATATATTGGGGGTGGGGCTGCGGCACAACCGAAAGGCCAGTCGGTACACCAATTTAAAAGTTTGTTCAGAGTATCACCCTAAAGGAGCTGGCCGAGTTTGGTGTATTTAGTTCGAAAGCTTGCCAAGTTATAAACCTCCAAAGTTTATAATGGGAGTCTGTGGGAAAAAAGGCCACTTTGAGACCCGGTACCGGAAGTACCGGTACTCGGATCGCTTAGAAAAGTAATAGCAACAAACTTCAGACCAGGGTCTACAACATATCCGAATTTGGTGCATGTGGCTTGAAAGCCCTAGGCCGCATTAAATGTTATAAGTTTTTGTCTAAGCTGAAATAGGAAAACAGAATGTTGGCTTCTACAAAGCCAACATAATTAGTGAAGGTAAAGAAAAAAACATGTTCAACATGATTAAGACTGTGTTCTGTCTGAACAATACAGTCTGTCTATATTTGTATAGTATAGTTTCTATTGTCCTTTGTGCAGGCTTGGGAATTTAATTTCTAGAATAGAAATAGCATTAAGGAATAAAAGCAATGAAAAGATTTTACCTGTATGTGTTCGGATGAATTTATTAACCAAATAGTGCATTTCATTCATTATTTTGGAGGCTGAGATAGTGAGTCCATCTTCTAAAAGGAATGCCCGTATTTCACCGCGTGGAGGTCGGCAGAGGGAAATTGTATAGAAAAGTCCGTTATATTTCTCTAAACTCTTCAACACAATTCGGGGTGTTGTAAGTTTCAGCATGATGTCAAACTCATTGGGTTTGATAATCTAAAAACAACAACAACAAGTTATAGAAAGGACAAGTTAACTATTATGTACTGTAATTAAATAAAACATTTTAAACCAACCCTGATTTTCAACTGTCCAGTTCATTAATCCAGACTTACAGGGCTTATTTTCCAAAAAACATGCTTAATATTTAACAGAAATCTCTGACAGTGCCCTAACAAAACACTCAGAAATAATAACACAGTGCTTATGGTAAACTATTCTCCTATAATATCTTAATAACTCCCCAGAGAGAAAATCCATTGTCAGTCTCTGAGCCTGAGTTTTGCTACTCGGAATTGTCCATCTTAAGATCTCTCCTCGACTACACAAATCAGAGTTTTATTTTCCAATATATGTAATACAACACAAATAATATGAATAACAATATAATATACAATCTATTAATAAAAACATATACTAAAATCACCTTCACGAACTCATAGTAGCTTCCACTATTGAGAACAGAAACAGTCCTGAAAAATGGTTGCTCATCATTGTCCTTCAGGAACTTCACTAAATCTTTTCTCAGATTATTGACCAGTTTAACTGCTGGCTGTCGGTCAGCCTGGCGCAGGCGTAAGTCTCGGCCTCGCTGTCTGATCCAGCGGTCAAGTTCATTAGAGACCTCCTTGACATTACCATTTACTCCAGGGTCACCTAAATGTGTGTGAGAGAGAATGAATCATTCTTTATTAATATTTACATTGCCAGTCCAAAATAAAACAAACATTTTATCAGAGGTGGGTAGAGTAGCCAAAAATTGTACTCAAGTAAAAGTACTGTTACTTCAGAATAATATGACTCAAGTAAAAGTAAAAAGTAGACATCCAAATAATTACTTGAATAAGAGTAAAAAAAGTACTTGGTGAAAAAACTACTCAAGTACTGAGTAATTGTTGAGTAACGTCTGATTTATTTTTTAACACGACAACAATCAGACAGACAAAAATACAAAATAATCTTTAGGCAAATTATGGCTCATCCAATCAATAAAATAAATGAAAATTAATTAATTACAAAATAGTTTAAATGAAAATAATTCAGGTAAATTCAAGTACTTAATAAATAAAATTATAATAAATAAAAAATAAATATGCACAAGTAACACAAATTTCCAAACCTTTATACTTTTTTACCAGGCAGAACTAGAACGAGCCAGCCCATAAATTCTCATAAACTGTGTGTGTGTCTCCAGTGACAGAACAACAGAAGGAAACACACACACACACACACACACACACACACACACACACACACACACACACACTCACACATTTCATTTCTTTTGTGTTGTGATTGTTGCACATTTGATGCCTTGATGAAAGGGCAATAATAATGAAATACATCTCTACTCCTTTAATTAATCTCAGGAAGCCTCTAGTACTTTCCTTAGTTTCAGGTAAGCTAAAGCTTCTGGTTGCAAAGCTGTTTTTGTTTCTCATAATGTCTTCCTTCATGTTCATCAGAACAAAGAAATTTATACAGGTTTGTAACAACATGAGAGTGAGTAAATGATGACAGAATTTTCATTTTTAGTGAACTATCCCTTTAAATATGTGTGTTCGGCGCTGCAAGAAACGACACGTCTGGTGTCATCTGTTTGTCGGCTCTTGCTGCGCTGAGTAAAGTTGAGCACATAAAAAAACTCGAAACAGCTGAACTCGACAAAACTGCTGTGTTGCTAACTAACGCGTCCCGCCGCTGAGATTGAGCATGTTAACGTGACGAGACTGTACAACTACGTTTGATTGGTGAAACAGTCACGTGGTAGAGCCTTAGCGGAAGTTTCTCTATCTGTCAAAATAAAACATTAAAATTTGGTAGAATACCAAAGAGGTAAAAAGAAAAGTAACGAGATCATTGTAGCCTAATGTAGCGGAGTAAGAGTACAGTTTCTTCTTCACAAATCTACTCAAGTAAAAGTAAAAAGTATAGTGATTTAAAACTACTCCTAGAAGTATAATTTTTTCAAAAACTTACTCAAGTAAATGTAACGGAGTAAATGTAACTCGTTACTACCCACCTCTGCATTTTATTACATTTATTGTGTCTTTTGTGGTCTATTCACTTACTTCTATTTTGACAATGAAGATCAAGAGGTAGGAAATTGTCCCATCAAATATTTAAATCTCTCTACTTAAAGATTTATTAATCTCAGATTCGAATGAGATGCTAAACGAGTGCTTTATTTAAGGAAGTTTGGTAAACCAGTTACTGTAAGACTGTAAGTAAGCATGTCTTATAGATGATCTTAGACGCTGTTAGTATTAACTTAACTGTTAGTATTAAGTCACAGATACAGTATGTCATGTACTACAAGTGCCTAACTAGAGTGATCTAAACATTTTTCCAATGGAATAACCAGGGTTCCCACGCGTCCTGGAAAACCTGGAAATCCTGGAAAATTAATGACCAATGTTCCAGTCCTGGAAAACACATGGAAAATGAGAGAAAACATAAATTGTCCTGGAAAAAATCTTGTTGTCCTGGAAAATTATTATTTTATTTTTATTTATTTTTATTTACTTTATTATCTTAATTATTAAATTATTATTATAAATGTTCTTGATCATTTAAAGAACAGTTTACAACTGGTCGAAACAATTAACGTTAGTAACAGAAAGCGCTCTGTTCAGGGACGCTGAGTTTTGACGTTTTTTTGTTATGCTGTTTAATCTCGCTGTGACGGATGACGCTGTCTTGTGTTGGCGGTTTCAGCTGCTAGGAATGGTTTAAGTGCTCGAATGTTTTCAGCAAATGGTGACGGGTAAGCATGTTATATCAACCTTGTTAATCTGAATATCATGTGCAAGGGGAATGCACAGCAAACTAAAGCATGCATGACGGCATTGGCCTGAGAAAGGAAAGGGTATTAATATGTGCGGCCTTTTTATTTTATAATTGTTGAAATTTCATTCACATGACAAATTGTCTTTAAAAGTAATCCATCCACACAGTCCCCGAAACCTGTTTTATGGGCGATATACTGTAAGAAGTCAAAATTAGATATTCTACTGACGGGATGCACAGTGAAGCATACATTGAACAATTATTTGCATGCTCAAAGTGCAGCACAGACTAGTGTTGTAAACATGTACAGTAAGGCGAAGGCTGGTAACCTATAATAGGTTTACTTATATAAACTTAAAAACACGTTTGCAAATGTGATATTGATTTTTGCAACAGTTCACTAAACAAGAAGTTAAGTGACTTCCTTTCTATCCTTCACTAACCATAGGATCACTCCTGTCACTTCCTTTTTAGCAACATACAATGGCGTTTCTTTGAGTAGGCATTTATTAACGAATGGTTCGTGAAAGTGAATATCATCATAAATACCGTCATTTTCTTTATTCCTAAATGAATACGTATTTTGAATGACTCGTTTGAAAGAGCTCTGTGTGTGGGTATCTGGTGTTTTTCTAATTTTATAGTTAAGTAATAGCCATAAAGCGTACGTTGTTTTTAAGACTTCTGGAGAGAAGAACATACTACTTTAGGCCGTGAATCTGTGATCCTTGTCTTTTTTTCCTAAATTTGAAATGTCCTGGAAAAGTCCTGGAAAATGATCTCTGAAAAAGAGTGGGAACCCTGATAACATATTTCTTTGTTCACATTTACCTTTATCTTACTTACATTTTCACAAGTATTTATTTATCTTTTTCTTGAGGTTTAAGCAAAATGTTACTATAGTTCTAACTTATAATTTCAACTAGGACGTGCACAATCAAACAGACATGCTGATGAATTAGTAAACCTAACTATGTAGACAGGCAACAAATAATAAATACCATTTCACAGAGAATGAAATCCTAAAAAAATATTCTAGCAATTACAAGATTTTTAAACTTGAATTATATTATATTATACATTTTGATTTTCTCTGATTTTCCTGATGAAAGGTAATCGCACTCATGAAAATGATTTAAAATGGTGCTGTACATTAGACACAAGTAGTCTAATCGAGTCTAATCAACCTATACACCATAGCTAATTCACCTCAATTCACTTATATAATATGTAATTTCCTTGTCTTTTAATCAAAACAATTTTTTTCATATTCTTACCTTTAGGGTTGGGTAGCTTCTTCTGAATAGCATGATTGATATTTTCAGGTATTACAGGTAGGTCTAAGATTTCCTTGTTGTCATTTCTTATATTCTTCAGAGGTTTGCCGCCAACCATTTTATTTGATCAGTTAAAGCTGGTGAATTTGAATGACAGCGTTAGTAAATGGTTACAGTGAGTCATCACTACTGAGAAATATCTTCCACTTCTAGGAATCTTGTTTTAGCCAATGCAAAAAAATTAATTATACACATCTTTTATATATACAGTACATTGATGTTACGAGATCATCTCTATAAGGTTTGTAGTGGAAATTTTAAATATCATGAGTGTTTATATAATGTTATGTGCTTTTACAGTATTCTGTGTGAAGGAGAGAAAGAAGAACAAGAGGCCCTTATTTCAGCTGTTATGGGAACTTTAGAGGAGTATGTGTGGATGTGCTCGATAAGAACTGAAAATGGAATGTGGCCTTGCTGAAGTGATAATTCAAAGGGATACATCTTCAGTAATCAGGTGGGTGCATGAAGACACCCACACATACACACACACATACCCGTGGTACTAAAAGGAGAGCTAAGACACGATTTGGCCTTTTCACTGTGTAGACTTTGCACTGTATGGAAGATGCCTTTTGCTACAGCACAATAAAATTATTATTTTATTATATTACTTTGTCTATTGTAACATCAACTCTGTGAGGATTGCATGGCTATCTGATTTTTGATTTTGATTTTTTAATCCCATTTACAGCAACAGATTTTGTCAAAAGGTCACTGAAACACCATGAAAGCAATCTTTAAGAGGGGTGTCCCCTTTTTTGACCATTTAGTGTACCTTGTACTTTAAACCATGTAGTGCACCTTGTATTTAAGAAGAAAATTTTAGAAAAACTTTTTAAAGAGTACATTTAGAAAAATTAACTTATTGGGGACGTGATGGTTCGGTGGATAAGGCTTCAGGTTACTGATCAGAAGGTCGCTGAGACAACAATGTTGGGTCCTTGAGCAAGGCCCTTAACCTCACCTGCTCCAGTGGCGCTCTGTCCCCAGGCTCATAATAACGTGGGATATGCGAAAACTTAAAAACATTTCACTGCATGTCTGTGTATGTGACAAATAAAATTTGAATTTGAGTTGAAAAGCCTACATAGTCGCAGCGTGGTCTTAAAAAACAATCTTCGGAACAATCTATAATGAAGTATTAGTTATATAATGAAATGGCTTAATATGAGTTAGCCAAATGCTACTTGATCTTACAAAATAATAAGGTTCTAACTGTATCCACAGTTAATTCAAAAATTGCTTTTTGATAATGTACATTTAAAGTAACATTAAAGTGTCAGTGAGCTGTAAGACATAATTTCATTCATTCAGAATATTGCTACCTAAAATGTCAAATTTTTGATGTCCCATATCTAAAATCAGCTCTTCACCCAAACAGAACCCTGTAATAAAGAGAACACAAAGTGTAAGTAGCATGAATAGAGACTTACATGAGATCCTAGACTGAAGAAAAATACTTTTTGGTCGAGAGCTTTCCCCCAAACACAGCCGTGCACAAAAAGATATTTGTTGGTCTGACGCGTGACTTTGTTGCAGCAATCACAGCACTTCAATCTTTCAATCTGTCTTGGAAATACGCTTTCTATTCTGGCAGAGCGGAAGAAAGAGCTGCTAAATAGGAGGAGGATTGCGTAATGAAGCTCTACAGTTTCAGTTTCTTTTTACTTTAAATCCCACTTACTTCCAGAATGTATAAAATCATTTAAAATCATGCTGTTACAAAATTCTCAAGACAGGAAGCTGGAAATTATTTACATACACTTAACACCTTTAATCCCAAACACACGTCAATACATGTTTTCTGAACATTGTCAGACTGGATTCTTTCAGTGATTCTTCTTCACAAATGTTTCACTGTAGATGTTCCCTTGTACAACATTCAATAGCCACAGGGAATTAAACTAAGTCAGGACATGTGTTCCCATTTAACTTTATTTATGGGGAACATCATTTAATGAAAATTTAAATTAGTGCTTTAACTTTTGTTTTAACTCGTGTTTCAACTTTAGGGTTTGTTTTACTGGCAAGCCCAGCCCTATACAAATTCAAGTAGGCATACAGGAAATGATTCTGTGAAGCTCTTCAGGGAATGTGGTTAGGAAACCTTTTTTTGAGCAACTAGAAACTTCATATTTTCATTTTCCATCATTTCAAGATCATCGTTAGAGTATAAATTATAGAGTAAAGTCTAAAATATGTTCAGAACATATTCAGTGCAATACTTCAAAATGTGATGCTTTGACACAAACAGAAACTCTAAACAGAAAATTTCTTATTAATAATATTTTTTATTTTCATCATTTTCTCCTAAGGTGCTTTGAAAAAGATCATTTCCTTCTTTCCTGCGGAAGCTTTTGCGATGGGTTTTTATAAGCATTAACCAGTCCTTAAGAAGCAAGTTCAGGAGACAATGAGACATTGCAAGATGGGACCCTCTACACATGCCTTGGGTGTCAAATGGAGGGGTTCATTTGCTCTTGGCGGCCTTCTGAGCAGACTTGGTCACCTTGCCAGCAGTAGAAGCTTTCTTGTCAACAGCTTTGATTACCCCAACGGCAACGGTCTGCCTCATATCACGCACAGCAAAACGACCTGAAACATGTACTTCAAATGAGTAAAAATGGCAGTGATTTGTGTATAATAAGCATCCTCATTTAGTCTACTTACCCAATGGTGGGTACTGGGAGAAGCTCTCCACACACATGGGTTTTCCAGGGACCATGACGATAATGGCAGCATCTCCAGACTTCAGGTTCTTTGGGTTGTCCTCAAGCTTCTTCCCAGAACGACGGTCGATCTTCTCCTTGAGCTCTGCAAATTTGCAGGCGATATGAGCAGTGTGGCAATCCAGCACAGGAGCATAGCCCTGAGAGATCTGACCAGGGTGGTTCAGGATAATGACCTGAAAGTGTAAAGAAACAAAAGGGTAAAGGCTTTATAAAATTTACACTATTGACGTTATTCAATATATTAAAATAAATCATTTGTTAAATAATAATGACGTGAAACATTTCACTATGCAGATTTTATATTGTAAACAACAGATTTCTATGAACTCTACCAGATGATACACCAGATGATATGAAATATACTTTGGGCCATTGCTTAATTTTTTTTTGCAATAATATTTACCACTAAAATCAACAAACCTTTCTCAAAATGATTTAAGGCAATTATTAAAAATATCCATTGTCTAAATTTTTGGCTAGTAGCATACTCATATGGTAACATATTTGATCATGTCCAACCTGAGCAGTGAAGTTGCCAGCCTGCTGGGGTGGGTCATTCTTACTGTCTCCAGCAACGTTACCACGACGGATATCTTTCACTGATACGTTCTTCACATTGAAGCCAACGTTGTCACCAGGCAAAGCCTCAGCCAAAGACTCGTGGTGCATCTCAACAGACTTGACCTCAGTGGTCACGTTAACAGGGGCAAAGGTCACAACCATGCCAGGCTTAAGCATACCAGTTTCAACACGGCCCACAGGTACAGTTCCAATACCTGAGAGAGAAGAAAGAAAAATCATCTGATTAATATATACAAACAATATTTATATATTAATCATGTATTAATTAACTATGTATCTTTTAATACATCAGATATACAATTGACAATTATTTAATAATTGATAAAGCAAATAATTTGATAAGAATAAGAACACAATAAAAGATAGATTTTTACCTCCAATTTTGTAGACATCCTGCAGGGGAAGACGGAGAGGCTTGTCAGTGGGGCGGGAAGGAGGCAGGATGGAGTCCAAGGCCTCCAACAGAGTTGTTCCATTGGCAGCACCTTCTTTGCGCTCAATCTTCCATCCCTTGAACCATGCCATCTACAGAGGGCAGACTTTTTTTAATATTACATTTTCATGTGTTGTTTCTGGTAGTTTATTATTAGAATTAGTAAAAAATTCAGCAATAATTTAAAGCATTTCGAACAAGTTTAGATTAACCTTCAGTTTATTTATGTCTGTTCTATTGCTATGTATAGATTACGAGCTGTACGGTTATTAATATAGGTGTATCATGTTCTCACGTTCGTGCTGGGCTCCAGCATGTTGTCTCCGTGCCAGCCAGAAATGGGGACGAAAGCAACTGCAGCAGGGTTGTAGCCAATCTTCTTGATGTAAGCGCTGACTTCTTTGGTGATCTCCTCAAAGCGAGCCTGGCTGTATGGGGGTTCGGTGGAGTCCATCTTGTTGACTCCAACGATAAGCTGCTTCACTCCCAGGGTGAAGGCCAGGAGGGCGTGCTCGCGGGTCTGACCGTTCTTAGAGATACCAGCCTCAAACTCACCCACACCGGCAGCAACAATCAGCACGGCACAGTCAGCCTGTTACAAAGAAAATCAAAACAAAAAAGGAGATATTCACTGCCTTGCAGGTTGTATATGACTGTAGACAAATAAAATATTCTATTATTCACTGTATGGATTCTATAGTATTCTTTAGTAAGTTCAAATGGCACATGCCTGTGAGGTACCAGTGATCATGTTCTTGATAAAATCTCTATGTCCGGGGGCATCAATGATGGTGATGTAGTACTTGCTGGTCTCAAATTTCCAAAGAGAGATATCAATGGTGATACCACGCTCACGCTCAGCCTTCAGTTTGTCCAACACCCAGGCATATTTGAAGGATCCCTTGCCCATCTAGTTGTAGAGTATGTGATATTTTTAATCATACAATGCAATTTAAAAATGTTAGAAAAAAAAATTCACTTTTTTTTCCATATCAATGGTTAATGGGAATGTGTTCCAACAATAAGGAAGCTTATAAAAAAATAGATTAATTAATGTTAACAATACACTGTGCAACTACTAAAAATGAAACACGATGATGTAATGGTCTGCCACAGGAGCTGTTGATGCAGTTCTACACTGCTGTCATTAAATCTGTCCTGTGCACATCCATCACCATCTGGTTTGGAGCAGCAACAAAACAGGGAAGCAACAGACTGCCACGCACAGTTAAAACAGCAGAAAAGATAATTGGTGCCCCCCTGCCCACCCCCCAGGACTTGTACGATACAAGAACCAGAAATCGGGCGGGAAAAATCACTACTGACCTTCACACCCTGGACACCACCTCTTTCAGCTCCTCCCTTCTGGCAGGTGCTACAGAGCTTTGCTTACCAAAACTGCCAGACACAGGAACAGTTTCTTTCCCCATGCAATCACCCTGATTAACAACTCACCATAATTATATAACCCTGCATCATATCTATAAGTACTGCATTATCAGAACTGTCAGTCATCACATCATCCGTATACGTCTCACACACTACTGCTGTTGTATATTGTACAAAAGCATAATATTGCACAATACTGATATTTACACTACCATGCAGTTCTAACACTTTATGTACATAACTGACCTGTCCAATATTCTGTATTCATATTTAATACTCGTACTGTCTATGATGTCTCACATCGTCTGTCTTGTCTTGTATAGTATAGTGTTATTTTTGTCTATATTGTCTTGTATAGTCCATATTGTCTTGTTTTGTCTAGTCCAAACTACATGTAGTGTTATTTATGTCTGTATTGTCTTGTATAGTCTGTATTGTCTTGTTTTGTCTAGTCCAAGCTAAATGTATAGTATAGTGTTATTTATGTCTGTATTTTGTCTGTATTGTCTTGTTTTGTCTAGTCCAAACTAAATGTATAGTGTTATGTCTGTATTGTCTTGTATAGTCCGTATTGTCTTGATTTGTCTAGTCCAAGCTAAATGTATAGTATAGTGTTATTTATGTCTATATTGTCTTGTATAGTCCATATTGTCTTGTTTTGTCTAGTCCAAACTAAATGTAGTGTTATTTATGTCTGTATTGTCTTGTATAGTCTGTATTGTGTTGTTTTTTCTAGTCCAAGCTAAATGTATAGTATAGTGTTGTCTGTATTGTCTTGATTTGTCTAGTCCAAGCTAAATGTATAGTTATTTATGTCTGTATTGTTTTGTATAGTGTTATTTATGTCTGTACTTTTGAGAGTCACAAACAGCTGGAACCAAATTCCTTGTGGAATTGGCCAATAAACCTGACGTCTGAAATTTCTCAGTAACTATCTGAACATGAGGGGGCGCTGTTACTACACCACGTTACTACCCATAGATGCTCATAAGGCACACCCATAAAAAGACAAGCTTCATACGCCTATCCCATGTATTCACGGTTTATTCATAGCACCACCGAATGTCCGTGTGCAATCGCACCTCAGCTGCTTCCTTCTCAAATTTCTCAATGGTTCTCTTGTCGATTCCACCGCATTTGTAGATCAGATGGCCGGTGGTGGTGGATTTCCCGGAATCGACGTGACCGATCACCACGATGTTGATGTGGGTTTTTTCTTTACCCATGTTGGCGGTTTACTGTGGAGAAACACGGGATATTATATCGTATTACTGAATCACTCGACTTCATTAACACTGTCAATGAACAGAAAGCGTTCAAAACACACACAAGCCTCGTTTAAAACAAACGTCACTTTATGCTAACTGTTAAACTCTCGCCTAAATAGCTCGAATGTTCGTCAACACAAGTCCTAACAGTGAAATTTTTGCTTTAAGCATAGATACAGGACTTAAGTAAACAGGTTTTCGTTCTTTAATGACCCTTTCTATGTAGGATTAAGTGATCAGAGCTGACGGTGACTCAGTCCGGCTGCCTCCTCCTCCCCCCTCAGAGCCTCCATGTTGAGCCGCTAGAGCTCGTACACGCCGGCCATGTTGTTTAAAAGGACTGCTGTATACCTGACAGCTCGCACGTCTCAATGTCAGGGCGAGAACACGTCAAAAAAGACTACAGATAGCAAGGAAACCCTTCCCAACCCTCGCGTTGAACGCCTAACCACCACTTCTTCAGTGAAGTATAAACCGAATTGCAGCAGGTGCTCTGGTTCTATATACACACACAATTTGCCAAGATGCATCAATTGCTTACATGCAAAAGTTCATTAAAAAGGGCATGTTTAAGACTTACCAAAGCCTCGCACAGCCTTAACACCCCGAAGAAAAGCAAGATAAAAAAAGGACAGAGTCAGACTGACCACCAAAATTTATACTGCTCCAGTTGGGGAGGGTTCTAGAGCCTGGACACTTGATCTGATTCAGATAAAACGGGCACCATTGGTAGGCACAAACAGCCCTGATTGGACAAATAAAAATTCAACACCGACACAGAAGTATAGCAGCAGACAAGAAGCAATGACATGCACAGCTAGATGACAGCAAGATTTCCTTAAAATAAATAAAAATCAGGCTCACACATTCTGCAATTTTTTTAATACCTTTATTAGTTACTCAGCAGCTTTCTTCTCAAATTTAACTGTGGCAACAGGTGCAGATCTAAACCATTCAAATCAAATTAACTGAAAGATGCTATCGATCAAACAATGAAGCCACAATTATCCTTTCCTGCGAAAATTTTTTCGATGGGTTTTAATCAGCATTAGCCAGTCCTTGAGTAGAGTGCCCAGGTTCAAAGAAATTCCAGGAACTGGGGGGCAAGGCCCCACCACCTTTAAAACAGCTGGAATGAGGGTTCACTTGGTCTTGGCAGCCTTCTGTGCAGACTTTGTGACCTTGCCAGCACCAGCAGCCTTCTTCTCAACGCTCTTGATGACGCCGACAGCAACGGTCTGCCTCATGTCACGCACAGCAAAACGACCTGAAAACAGATGTACAAGACAGTCAGAGCCTCCTCAATCACACAAGCTAGACAAGAAATTTGTCAGTATGCAAAATGAGCTCAAGAAGACTTACCAAGAGGAGGATAAGCAGAAAAGCTCTCCACACACATGGGCTTGCCAGGAATCATTTCAACAATGGCAGCATCTCCAGACTTCAGGTTCTTGGGGTTGTCCTCAAGCTTCTTACCGGAACGGCGATCAATCTTCTCCTTGAGCTCAGCAAACTTGCAAGCAATGTGAGCAGTGTGGCAGTCCAGCACAGGGGCGTAGCCCTGAGAGATCTGACCAGGGTGGTTCAGGATGATGACCTATGGGACACAAAGTTACTTCTTCTATCCAAAAGCTCCAGTAGGGAGAAAAAAAAAAAAAAAAAAGGAAAACCACCACAGGCTAACCTGAGCAAGGAAGCTGCCAGCCTCCATGGGTGGGTCGTTCTTGCTGTCTCCAGCCACATTACCACGACGGATGTCCTTCACAGACACGTTCTTCACGTTGAAGCCAACGTTGTCACCAGGTGTTGCCTCAGGAAGGGACTCGTGGTGCATTTCAACAGACTTGACCTCAGTGGTCACGTTAACAGGGGCAAAGGTCACAACCATGCCAGGCTTGAGCACACCAGTCTCGACACGGCCCACAGGTACAGTTCCAATACCTAAGGACAGTAAAGATAAAGTCAGCTTGGTGTCTTAAAAATATTATAAAAAGCAAACTTGTCTTCAACAAGCAATACAAACCTCCAATTTTGTACACATCCTGCAGAGGAAGGCGAAGAGGCTTTTCAGTGGGACGGGAAGGAGGCAGGATGGCGTCCAGGGCATCCAGGAGAGTAGTGCCGCTGGCATTACCCTCCTTACGCTCGACCTTCCATCCCTTGAACCATCCCATCTACAAAGACAAAGAAATGTTGAAGTTGGCATATCAACCATACAGCGCAAAAAGCTATACAAGGCCCATCGAGTTGAACTCACGTTCGTGCTGGGCTCCAGCATGTTGTCTCCGTGCCAGCCAGAAATGGGGACGAAAGCAACGGCAGCAGGGTTGTAGCCAATCTTCTTGATGTAAGCGCTGACTTCTTTGGTGATCTCCTCAAAGCGAGCCTGGCTGTATGGGGGTTCGGTGGAGTCCATCTTGTTGACTCCAACGATAAGCTGCTTCACTCCCAGGGTGAAGGCCAGGAGGGCGTGCTCGCGGGTCTGACCGTTCTTAGAGATACCAGCCTCAAACTCACCGACACCACCAGCAACAATCAGCACTGCACAGTCAGCCTATGGGTAAAAAGAAAATAAAAAGTTAACAAACCAAAACAGACATTCAATGCAAGAGAACACGAAACTAAAGAAAGGAAAAGTACCTGTGAGGTACCAGTGATCATGTTCTTGATAAAGTCTCTGTGTCCAGGGGCATCAATGATGGTGATGTAGTACTTGCTGGTCTCAAACTTCCAAAGAGCAATGTCGATGGTGATACCACGCTCACGCTCAGCCTTCAGTTTGTCCAACACCCAGGCATACTTGAAGGAGCCTTTGCCCATCTGAAATTTAAGTAAATTAGAACCAGGTTTATGTCTATTACATCAGAGAAATCCTTAATATGGTAAAGACGAAAATGAAGTTGTATATATTAAAAGAAAAAAATTACATCAAGTACCCATCTTATTTGAATAAGAAAATTACATTTACAGCTTATAAAAGCTCTGAAAATTTGTGCTAGTTCACCGAAGCAGCAGTGGGCGCCATTACAGCTTTGCTACGTCATGGTGACTAAGCCACGCCCACCCCCCCACACCCTGCCGGCTCAGACCCACTAGCGCGTGCTGCGGGCGCCATCTTGGCTCAATTGACTCAGAACAGTTTTTTTCTTCCCCTCTCATCATTAAACATCTTAAATGACGCACCTCAGCGGCTTCCTTCTCGAACTTCTCGATAGTTCTCTTGTCGATGCCTCCACATTTGTAGATCAGATGGCCGGTGGTGGTTGACTTTCCAGAGTCGACGTGGCCGATGACCACGATGTTAATGTGGGTCTTTTCCTTTCCCATGGTTCTTTAAGATTCTGTTAAAAACAGGATTAAACGTCAAACATCGAAAACAGTCTCATTAAGTCGTGAGGTACTGAGTGATTCTTCTGTAATAACGACTAGGGGACACGTTTAGGAGCCATGGGGCCTGTAGGTCGGACACACGCCCGTGATAAGACACGTGTTTAGAGCCACGTAGGATTATTAAAGTTACACAAAAAAAAAGAACACTTAGAATAACAAGCAACCTCATAAACGTGGCTTCCAGAAGCTTCTATTCTCCTTCTGTGAGCAGTAAAGAGCAGCAGTAACGGCTCCCCACAGGCCCACACACTCCTCACACAGCCTTTGTTCTGTACTCGGTTTACCGGCCTTTATCAAAAATCACTTCTTTTACCAAACAACACCAGAAAACGCGTCTTAAAACTCACGTCTAACGTACTAAAGCGTTATCCATCACCATTCACGACAGCTTTTAAACGATTTTAACAAACTTATTCCACATTCCAACACTCCATCTTTTCATCCAAAGGAAAAACATTTTTTCATAAGGAAAACAAAAATCACAAGGTTTTTAAAAGAAGAACTGGCTGTTTCTTAGAAGTAAATCACCAAAAAAAAAAAAAAGGCCACTTACTAGGATTCGGCGATTAGTCCGCAGCAGCTGTTCCCCGTCGCCAGGTTAACAGAAAGAGACCGAAAAATGCTTTGGATTCAGAATTTATATGCAAGTTCGCCCCGCCCACTCAGTGACGTCATCACAGTGCTTCACGAATTTAAGGGAATCGTCCACTAGTCGGTTTCTGAGTCAGAAGAGCTTTTTCTTTATATTTACCAGGTTTGGGTCATATCCATCATACCTTCCAAAACACACAGCAAAGACAATATGAATAAGATGAGAATAAAATAAAAAAAGGACAAATAAATGAAATAAAATGTATACATGTCTCTAGATATGTATTTAAATATTATGTACATAATTTAAATATTATGATTGGTATTTTATTGGTATTATTTACTTAAAACACATATTGCACATTTCACATTTGTACATTTGTACATACAAATTGTATATATTGTATGTCATTCTATTATACTGTGGAGCTTCAGAATCAGAATTAGAATCAGTCACTAAAACTGAAAACTGAAAAACTAATTCCTCGCATGTGAAAACATACCTGGCAATAAAGCTCTTTCTGATTCTGATTCTGTAATGATTATCAGCAGCAAACGTGACTATGCTGTAAAGGATGGGGTTATAATAAAGGCTTGAACAGCTTAAAGTGTACAGAGTAATAAGTTGTTGTTTTTTTAGATCAAAAACTGTAATGCAGTTATTTATTAAAGCTATACCTGAGTAGCAATTTTTTTGCCTAAAACAAAGCTTTACAGACATTAGTGATGAAACTGCTTGAATGGACATTGTATTCACAAGTAGATATTTACATCAGAAATACTTGGGTGATAATAGGAGATGAAGCACCATTGTTTGCCTTAGGTCTCCACCCAAAGTCTCACCTATTCACATTCAAACTTGATCTGCAGACAAGGCATTGTGGGGGTTCTCAATCAATATACTTTATTTAATCAAGGCTCAAATCAATTATGTATTGTAAATGTATAGATATGGCATAAATAAGTGTATGGAAATCTATGTAGATTTTTCTTTAGTTATTCTACAGTTACCAAGCACCAACTTATTACCCAACTGGTCCCAGGTTATGCTGAGTGCCTTATAGTCTCCATCACTTTTTAATGGGCCTATTTCCAGCATCTGGCATCCCTCTGAGCCTCCTCTCAACTTCCTTTTTGCTACCCAACAGACCTAACCAACACCTGCTTCTTTCAATCACGCCTCTCATTGAGCAGATAGACACACATACACACAAACTGTCTCATACACTCTAGGCCCATGCAGTGGCTCTATGAAAGCAGCAGACATTCCCACATGGGGCAGAGATTATAACTTCTATTGTTCTATTCCTAGAAAATGCCGAACTGTTAATACAGCGCTGCAGACACAATAACATGATCACACCTAATTTATGAATTGTTTTTAACATTTCTCTAAATGTATGAAAGCTTGCCTACACAAATAGAATAAAACAAAATGAAAAATTTATGACAATAATTTACAGACCCCTGAAATATAAAATTTCCAACCATTAAATTATGAAGCAACTGAACTCATTGAACTAGTTAGAACAAGTATGCAAAGTCTAACTGTGGGAACGATTTTAAATGCAAATCTGTGCAAAAAGATTCTGTTTGTTGGTATGAGATAATACCAGTTTAACTAAATATAGTATGCTTTCTTTTAGTTTTCCAAAATCCTAAGAACAGACAGTATAGAATATAGCCAGAGTGGCAATGAATGAGGGCACGAATAGTTAAATGTCATTAAAGGCGTGTCTTCTCAACCAACCTGAGGAACCAGATCTCTTTATAATTCAAAAGCCTGAGTGTTTACTCAGAAAACCAGTCACCCACTCTGCAAAGCATAACTTTCTGAAACACCAACTACTACTAAAAGTACTAAGATCAATCCAGTAAATAGGAAATTGTCTGTGTGTGTATATGAGGGAGTGAGTTTCCAAAGTAACCTTTTTCGTTGTTAGTTTTTAACTAAATTTTGTACTCATTCCATTATCATTATCCTTTTCACCCATTTATCAACAACTTTAAAAACTGTGATTATTCATACAGTGTGTCCTGTTGTGCTGGATTACACCTAGGAGCTTATAGAGCCTAACTTTTTTAGGTACTAATTAAAGTAACATTTACTTTAGGAGTTTATTTCATTGCTAACTAATCTATATGATAATGAAGTCCAGGGGGCAGTTAATTATGTAAGACAGAGAGAAAGCATGAATGAAAGAGTTAAAGGGTGTGGTCTTAAAGGTCAGTCATATGACTGGCACTGATAAGAATTAATCACACAAGTGAAGATCTAAGTCAGACACATAAAAAATGAATATACTTTAGTTGTAGAAAGAGCAGAGTTGAAACAACAATTGCTGTTTGTTCATTTTCATTTCACTTTCTCTATTTGCTTCCAGAGTCTTCATGTTCACTCACTGTGTCACTTATGGGACCTTCCTTGCTGTGGTGAGACGCCAAAGGACCTTTGTCCCCAGTTGGCTTTTTTTACCAGCACTGAAAAACAGTCATTTCTCCCAACAAACCTATCTACAAAGCCAATGCTCTGTTAGTAAATTTAGGGGGGGAAAGGGGTTTCAATTCATAGTGTAATAAAATACTCCAGCGTAAACTTTGACCATTTGACTGGCATGTAGGAATAGACATGGTGCTCTGGATCTGGGTTAAGTGCTGGCAGGGCTTCAATGTTGAGTCATGCATTTGGAGAGGAAGGGCCCCGACCTTTTATTCCTTCCAGGACATTCACATAGAGCAGGCTAGTTAAACTTCTGAGCATTTATTATTTAAATTGATATCATGTTTAGAAGCAACAATCATATTAATTTAAATCAGTCTTGGATTGAAAGAACTTAAAAAAGTCTTGCAGATTTGTGTTAGTTACAAATATGGGACTCAATATAAACTAAAATCTTTCTAATAACTAAGATCTAAGCAATAGAAGCAAATAGAGAAAGAAAGAAAATAATGAAATCCCAAAGCTTTGAATAGAGTAAAGCGGAAATCCCAAAGCTTGGCATGATAGCACAATTCCAGTTGGACAGACACACCTTCCCCTGACCCAAAAGCTAGAAACCAAATGCTCACACTTGCTAATTTTTAACACATTCAGTGAATGGTGCAATGTCTGGGGGTGACACCACTCACTTGCATGTGTGAGCACCCTAGGGTTCTGTCTGAGAACCTGAGAATGCAAATAACACTATTCATGTGTAAAAGAGACTCTTTTCCATATGTTTCCCAGCTGTAGAGGGGTAAAGACAATGGCACCACCGTAAAATCCTCAATATCATTACTACACAAATAGGCACATTTATATCAATTTACTCTTTACTGTATTAAATTTTGCCTGACCAAGATCTATCACTTTCAAGAAAAACAATAAAAAAGTAAGTAATATATGTTTACTACTATAACATAAAAGTCAGTGGGATTAACAAGTTCTCTGAATACAGTAATCACTTAAATTAATGCATTTCATATTACTAATATCAAAATGTCTAGTGCAGTGTATCTCACATTTTATTGTTATTAATTTTATAATTTAACAAGCCAGAAATTAAAATAAGGTGCTAAATAAACCAGTATAGCAAATACAATGTTTTACGAAAGTGATTATTCTAAACATTAGATGGATAAAAGTTGTGTTTTAAAAATCAGTGTTGTTAATCTCATCACAAAAGAGAAAGATTTTAAATTCAAAACTATAAAATTTTATATCCAAAAGTTATTCAGAAGTTAGTACTAATAGTACTAGTAGTTCTCATACCAAATGATACAGTCTATAGTGTAGTTTAATTATAAGGAAATTAAGTTAACTTTCCTTTTTTACTTTTTTAAAAAGGAAAGAAAAACCAGTTGTAATTGTACTAACCTTTAGAATAATAATATGCGCTTACATAAAGCTTATAATGTGTAAAATATGTAAACAAAAAAAAAAAGATGAAAATAAATAAATAAAATTTTCAAGTAGAGGAAAGTGGGTTATACAGCATCCATTATATCACCAAATACATCTAAGTTTTTATTATTAGTTAAATGAACAAAATTTTTGAGTGAGTAAGTTTCTGGGAGAAGTAACACACAAATAATTTCTGGTTGCCAGGTCGGACAGTGACGTTTTGTGACGCATTTTTCATGCGACGAGCTGTAGGTTTACCAATGAGAATTTCGGCTCTTTTCATCGAGTCAAAATCATTTGGCTCAGTTCAACAACAAGAGCCGACTCTTTATACTCACAAAACGGCTCACTACCATTTTTTTGTGGTCCTTTGACCTGTGATTGGTCTTCATTGACTAACTATACCTGGAAATGCATTACGGAATCATATTTTACCTTCTGATCGACAGAATAACAATAACTTTGTAATAAAGTCTACTGCTATTGATAACTAATCACACCCCCCAACCACAGAGTGATAAACAATGTTAAACAAAGTCATATTGCCTCATAGACACCTCATAATAGGAGCAATACAATGTAATTACAATGTTATAGAAGCGACACTGTGTACATCTACAAAAAATGGGAGAAAAGGACGTGAGAAGAAAGAAACCCTGCAAACATGTACCGTAGGCGATTCGGCGAATGGTTCATCTAAAATAATCGGTTCAAAGAGTCGACTCACTAGCGACCGACACATCATTATTTGGGTCGGGTGTTTAAACCGTAGGCCATAATTATATAGCGGTCTGGTTACAGTTGCTCTAAATGAAAATGGCTGGAAATTGGAAGGATAGTGAAACGAAGGAACTGCTTTCTATCCGATCAGATGAAGAAATTATCCGCCAACTGAACGGCACCGTTCGGGATGCAGTGGTGTACGAGAAAATCACCCAGAAACTCAAAGAGCGTGGGGTTTTCAGGGAAAAGACGCAGGTGATTAATAAACTGAAAACTCTACGGAAGAAGTTTCACCAAATTAAACAACGCAACGGCCAAGTGGGAAAGTCCGACTGGCCGTATTTCGATATGTGCCATTATATATGGGGAGGTGGACGTTCTGCAAACCCCATGGCGTTGCTCAGTCCTTTAGAGCCTTATCCCTCTGAGAATGATGCTGAAACCGCTCTGAGTGATACAGAAATCCTCAAGACTGAGGTGTGCACTGAATTTGTGCCTTTAAGTCCAGCAGGTGGGTTTATTTCACATTTACATTAAGCAGACACTCTTATCCAGAGTGACTTACATGACTGGTGACTTGCTCAGCTTGGTGGACCTGGGATTTGAACTCATGACATTCTGATCAGTAACACACACAAACAATTATACGTGGTTATATTTACATTTCTGTCATTTAGCAGACACTCTTATCCAGAGTAACTTGCTCAGCTTGGTGGACCTGGGATTCAAACTCATGACCTTCTGATCAGTAACACAATTAAATCAGTAATTATTTAAAGGTGGGGTGCACGATGTTTGAAAGCCAATGTTGACATTTGAAATCACCTAAACAAACACACCCCTAACCCAAATGGGTGTCACCCCTGTATTGATAGCTCCGCCCCACACAGGCAACTATTATGGTGGAACCTGCTGGGGCAGCAGGCAGAGGGGATATTTTTATCAGTAAATGAACTCAATGAGTAATACTATGGTAATACAGGTCAAATGTCAAATGTAGTACTGTGTGTTGTACCGTGAAAGACGCGGAAGACGTTCAGTTCTTTCCAGCGCTGGAAAGCTGATCCTATATTAACACGGGTCCTGCTTCTTGCCTTATCATAAGCCTTTTTTCACTTTTCGTTTTTATCCGCCATGTCAATGTTTCAATCGCTTTCGGCTGTCAGACATGCACACTGAACACTCTCTCCGCCCATATTGACAAGACACGCCCCTTTCTGCTCATTGGCTACACGTTTGTTTTGTCGGCCCGACTGTTTTCTGAAGCATTTCTCAAACAACGTGCACCCGACCTTTAAGCTTTAAAGTTGCTATAACATACGTATGTGGTTGCCTAGTGGTTAAGATGGTGTACTACAGATCAAAAGGTCATGGGCTCGACTCCCAGGTCCACCAAGCTGCCGCTGCTGGGCCCTTGAGTAAGGCCCTTAACACTCAGTTGTATAAATTGAAATAAATAGGTAAATCACTCTGGATAAATTCTGTAAATATATGTAGAGGTGACAAACATATCTAACACACATCTCAGGCAACAACGTCTCATTATTACAAGGTTTCTTTGTGGACAGTGGCTCTTAAATAATATACATGGCCACATTTTCAGCATAGAATTAGTAAAGAGATATGTGGAGGGTACTCCGGTTTCCTCCCCCGGTCCAAAGACATGCATGGTAGAACCCACCTTCATTACAATTGTTTATTGTTTATTTTTCTTTATTTAAATAAACAAAAAATAAACAATAAACATGCATGGTAGGTTAATTGGCATCTCTGGAAAATTGTCCCTAGTGTGTGATTGCGTGAGTGAATGAGAGTGTGTGTGTGCCCTGCGATGGGTTGGCACTCCGTCCAGGGTGTATCCTGCCTTGATGCCCAATGACGCCTGAGATAGGCACAGGCTCCCCGTGACCCGAGGTAGTTCGGATAAGCGGTAGAAAATGAGTGAGAGAGTGAGTGTATCTTGGATTTTGGCCGTGACGTGAGGAAGAAACCATGAGAGGATCCGGACATGGAAGCGAACTTCTTCTCATCTTCTACTGCAAGATACTGATATGACAGTGACTGTGTTTACAGGATGTTCACTTGAACTTGAGTTGATTGTATAAAAGCAAACTAAAAGCACAGGACTGTCTTTATGATTACAGCAGATGTTTAAATCGATCATCGAGGTGAACTTATTTAATCAAGCTTGGGTATGAACTGTTTGGGTGAAGCCCAAATCTTTAGTAAGGATCAAAGTGCTATGAGGTTTGACTTTTTTTTAGCACCATTTGTGGAGTTATGTCTAAGTCCTGGCTCAATGGCCTCGCTCTAGACAAATTGACTCCATTTTGAAAGCAAGAAGCAGAGACCAAAGTCCAAAATCTTTTTCTCACTTGAACATGAGAGATGGAGTGATAGCTTAGAACAGGTTACAGAAATGTCAAAGTGAAGGAGGAGAACAATTGAAGAAGCGATTTGAGTGTATGAGAAGACAGAAGAGCTTCTTCCTCTTGTCCCCGTGGCCCGGCTTTAGCCTGTACATGACCCCTCATTAGACCCTCTTTCTCCTCCATTTACCATCCTTCGTTCTGTAGATAGGCACAGGCTCCCCGTGACCCGAGGTAGTTTGGATAAGCGGTAGAAGATGAATGAATGAATGAATAATATGTGGATAGCTAGAATTATGGCCATTCTAATGATTTACAAAAAATAGATAATTTTAAGATCCCATTTCACTTATTTGGATAACATGGTTCTACTTTAAAAGAGACAAGTGCAAGTCGATATTGCACTGAAAATAAAGAAAAAGGATGAGAGATCTTACATTTGTTCTTCCTTTGATCTTCAGGAAATTCAGATAAAGCTTTTTTTTTGAACATGTGACTTGTGGAATGTTCCACATATTTCATATTGGTAAATTTTTTTCACTTAAAAGGATTGAGCGAATCTTGCCGGAAACAAGTAAAATGTCCATTTTTCCCTAACCCATAATGGATGACTTATAAAACGGAAGGTTTGACACTTTTGACACAAGGACTTATTATGCTTATACATTTAATGATTATTTTCCATGTAGTTTAATTAATATTTGAAAGTGATTCAAGTACATATGTTGTTGTGAAGGACACCTTACCAATGTTTTAATTATATTTACCTACATATGGGTAAACAAAACGTTTGTTTATATTCACTATTTGTGCATCTGTGTAGTTATTATTAGTATTGCCCCACAATATGGGGCAGCCCAAACATGTGTGTAATGGCATTTCTGTTTTTTTCGCTAGAATCTCCTCTTTCTCCTCAGTCACCACCAAATAAAAGTGCTAAGAAAGTATCACGTGGGGAACAAATGGTGAAGGACATGAAAGAGTTTTTCTCAGAAATGGACAGAGACTTTGAAGAAAGGGAGCGCCTTCGTATTCTGGAGCAGAGACAGTATGAAGAGAGCTTAAGGAAGGAGGCAAAAGAGGAGGAGAAAGAAGAGCGTGCCAGGCAAATGGCCATGTTTAAAGAGTTACTAGAATCTCAAAATGATCTGCTAAGAGAACTTTTGCAGCGAATCCCATCATCAACTTCCCAGTGGCTTACCCCATCTAAAAGTAACGGTGAACCTGAATCCACTGCAAGTGTTGCAAATAACCTAGAGACCAAGGAGTGCACAAACTTTGTACCCTTTAGTCATGTAGGTAAGTTTGAGCTTGCTATCTACACTTTATCTGCCTAAAGTAACACTAGTGTCTAGAGTCTAGATGTGTGATTTATCTGACTAATAGGATTTTGCTGTGCCTTTTATAGAATTACCTCAATCACCACCAAACAAAAGGGCAAAGAAAGTATCAAAGGAGGAACAAATAGCCAACGACATGAAAGAGTGTTTTGCAGAAATTGCCAAAACCTTGGAAGAGAGAGAACGTCTTCGTCTCCTGGAACAGAGGCAACATGAAGAGGACTTAAGAAAGGAGGCAAAGGAGGAAGCACGAGAAGAACAGGCCAGGCAAATGGCAATATTTAAAGAGATGCAGGAGTCTCAGAATGGCCTATTAAAGGAACTGCTGAGGCGTATGCCTTCACCAGCATTACCGCAGTTAAATTCTTCTAAGTACTGGAACTCTGGCAATCAATCTAGGTTCAATGCAGACACTGCTGATAATAGTGATGTACAAAACACCTCAGAAAATGACATGATTTTTAACCCACCTTCATCTACGTCCTTCACAGAGTAATAACCATTATGTTTTTTAATTATTTTTGTACATTGTATTTATTTAGTAGCCGTCTTGAGTGTAATTCAGTCTAATTCAGTTGCTCCTGCTGTTAGTCTGAATCTAATTTATATTTTGGTACAATTTGTTACCGCACTTAATGTAAGTAGTTTTTACATGTTTTCTACAGTGCTTTCTGTAATTCAACTTGTATTCACTTGCACATTTGCTTGATGATTTCATCCAAGAAGACAGTAAATATTTTGCAAATAAACAATTGATGTCATTTATGGTGTATCACTAATTATCATCGTCAATCTAAAATAACTGGTAGCTTCAAAAAAGCCTTTATTTTGTCAGTGACAGATTTACAGTACACTGCCAGCAGAAACACACTGAATGCTGAAAAAAATAGTTTCAAATTTTTTTAGAAATAATTAAGTAAACTATCGATAGATGCATTATAAAGAACAGTCTTTACAAATACCAGTTGGTTTCCCAATTGGAAGAATATTAGTTTGAATCCCAGGTCCACAAATCTACACTACTGGGCTCCCTAGCAAGGCCCTTAACCCTCAATTGTTTAGTTGTAGGAAATGAGATTTAAAAAAAGTGAGTCGCTCTATATAAGGGCGTCTGCTAAATGCTGTAAATGTTTGTTGATGTTATCTCAGTGTCTATGTGAGTTTTTATCAGGATCTCTCCCACCTGATCCCCTGTTTTTTTCTCCCACCTCCCAAATTCAGTACAATTTGATTCAGAAATATAAAAAAAATAGAATAGAAATTTTAATTTAAATGTATATTTAATTTGCTAGGATGCAAATTAATAAATTGTCCCCAGTTGTAAATCAGTATACAATGTACCCTACTAATAAGTTAAGGTTTCTATCGCATCACCTTATAAAGGGAATTGCTTGTACTCAGTATGGTGTCACGCACAACTGAATTCACGACAGGAAAAAAAGATTTCAATTCACACACATTTCTTTAAAATTCTTTAATATTTATAATTAGGTAAATGAGAACGCTTTATTAAGACTTCCATAATGCCTACTTATTAGCCTTCCTTAGTTTTTGTGGCTGCTAAAGCATTCATTAAAATGCTTTATAAATTAAGAAATTAATATTAATAATTTTATTATTACACTGTAAAAAAAAAGCAGTACTGTAAGCACAATCAGTAAATAGACTAGCAGTACTAATCAATTTTGTTATATTATTCAATAAAAATTTAATGGTATTTATGCAGCTGGTGTATGATGTGTGTAAGGTCTTCGCATACTTTAGCATTGACACCACTTAATTTTCTATTATTAAGATAAACCCCACCTACTTCCCTTGTTTGTATCCCATCAGGATCACATGCTTATCACTCAAACTGATGTGATCATGTGAAATAGTTTGGCAGTGTACAACAATAACAAGGAGCTTGTATTGATTTTTCTCATTAAAAAAAACCTTTTGGTTAATCATGCTTTAGAAAAATACCAGCATACATAGAAATATGTTGTAGAGTCTTGCTGTATCAACAGAACGAACAGTTAAACTATAACTACTTATGACTAGAACAGGTTGATTAATGTGCTATTCAGCCTCATATACAGAATACACTTTCATTTTCCTTTACCACAAGCCATAATGCATTCCCAATTACTAATATTAAAGCTGTTATATGTTAAAAAGCCATATAAAATATAGCCAAAATATAACAGGTACAAACATTTTTTAAATCAACAAATAAAAATCAAAAGTTTCCATGAACAGGATCAGTAAAAAAAAACTCGCTTGTATGTAAGTTGTATCTAAAACAGTATAAAACTCCAATCTTTCAATGCTACAGTTATTGTATTCAGTGGCTGAAAACATTTAGTTATTAAACATTTTTAAAAAGTGTAAAAACATAAGAGAGTAAGAAAGGGATGTGTTTCTATACATGTGTATAAACTGTCGAAGTAAACAAAATGGTTTGAAAAATGACATTGTGTAAGAATCGGCACACACTGTAAAGGTGGTGCTGGTGTTTTATGTTTTTCTATTAAATCAAATGAAATGTAGCAGCATTCCAGTATTATAAGAGGCAATAGTTATTCCCAGGAAATGTCCTTAAATGGTACCTACTTTCAAATGAACCACATTAGTGATTATAATGGATTCTATACAAATATACAGTTAAACATACTGCTTCCCTTATTCACATATTATTAATTTTTGTGTACTATATTAAGAACATTAATTAGTAAATGTCATTTAATAATTCAAGTCAATAATTTAAATATAGTGCAGACTGTAACAGGTTCACGGTGTACTGACTGTCTCTTTGTTCTCCTTTAGAGCCCAAGCTTGGATCTTTCCACTGCCAAACAGTGTGTAGTATAAGGCTCCAAATACATTCACTCCTGCTGACACATAGAAAACCTTCCTCCAGCCCATCAGAGTATGCTTTAAAGAGAATTGGGGATTGTAAGGAAATAAGTTTGTGTGTGGTGTGTTATAAGTGATTAGTATGTAATAATAGCTCACGTCTTTGGTAAGTTGACCCGTTATCACCGGTGCAAGTATTCCTGGGATTGTGCCAAAGGTGTTGGTGATCCCTTGCAGAAAGCCAGAATACCTGAGAACAAGGGAAGAAGAAAAATATACAGGAAGATTTACGCAAAATTAAATTTCAAATTTACTAAAGACCTTTGTGTAAACAATAAGAAACTTTAATGATGGGGAACATTTATGAAACAGAAAATCACACACAAGGTGTTCAGCATTAAAAATGTACAAAATCTTTAAAATATTTATTTTTGTAATACTAAACTTCAACAACAATAATAATAATAATAATAATAATACTAAACTGAATAAATATGTGACAGTTTGAATGAAAATGGAGTTAATGTAGTGAAGATTTTCCCGTCATTACTGTTTGACACCAAGTAATGAATAATAATTATGGCCATTTGAAGGAAAATAAAAGGCTGGCCTCTTCTTTTATTCCACAGTACTGTAGCATATTTCTACACACATGAACCATCAAGCCTATGATATCAGAAGAATATAAAGTCCATACTGAGGAGCAATATCAATCTGGTTTATGAAGACTCCAGCTGAACTGATGCCCCCAAAAGTGCTGGAGAGTGTGAGAAAGGTAACAGCCAGGATGCCACTGCACCCAGAGAATCCAACAGCAACCAGGAGTCCTGCTGGGATGAGCATGCCTGTAGAAACACATAGACAAAACATTTTGCTATACAATTATTATTAAATTGAATAATGTCTTTCCACCAAAGGTAAGGGGGTAAATCCATCTCAAGATGATTGACCTTAATTGCTGCCACTAACCTGCAGAAGTGAAGATTTTGCGGACAGACGTTACACTTAGTATCTCCTTCTCCAAAAGTTTGTCTGCACACACACCTGAGAGGAGAGAGAACAACCAGCCACCCAAGTAGGGTAAGGCTGACAGGAAGGAGTTCTACACCACAGTGTAAGAGAATGTTAGATATCATGTCTTCATATCATAATGTAGTGTATGTTTGTCCAATTGTGGTTGATATTCATAGACACTATTTGTAAGAATTTATGCATGTTGCTCTAAGACAGAGAAGCCAGTGGGCCTTTAAATATTCTTACCTGGCGCAGGTCAAAGTGCAGAATTGTGTCCATGTAGGTAGGCAGCGAGGTAAGCAGAGTGTAATAAGACCAGTTAGCACACATCTGTGTGATGATGATGGCCCAGAGAGGGCCTGAGTGCACCAAGGGCAACAACGGCACCGACCAACCGTGAGAACCTCCCTGTACAGTAGAGAAAGGTATTATTATTATTATTATTATTAGTATTATTATTATTTGCAATAGTAACTGCTGATGACATTTAGGCCTAAATAAGATCAAGATATTTAAACCAACATCTTCTTACATTGCCATGTGTAGCATCTGAGAGGGATCAGGTCTAAATATCACTACTGAGGATAATTTCAAATAACTATGTACAAAAATACTACACTATTTTATCTGCAACTCATTATTCATTGATAACTTAATACCTCTGAGCCTATAGAGTTGATAATGTATTCTTTTTCTCTGTCAGTTATTCTTGGATGTGTGCGAGGTTCATCTGACACCATGAAGAACCACAATACTGCCCAAAGACATCCTGCGCCCCCTGGTGGCAAAATGTAAGAATAAAGACTGATCGCCATGCCAGTGATTTCTACAAATGTTGAAATTTACTCCACGGGAAAAAAAAAAAAACACTTACAATCTAAGATATGTGTATTTTAAATGCATACCAAGACAAGTATAGTTACTTAACAATTGATGTATATCACACAATATTTGTGAAAAGTTACTTTTAATAGCATTTAAGGAAGATGTATACATTAGATTTAGCTCATTACCACAGCAGTAGAAGACTGCAGGCCAGCCCATACTGTGACATATGAAGCCTGTAAGAGGGAAAGCAACGAAAGCACCAAAATTTCCTCCTGCTCCTGAGATAGTCATCAGACGAGCTCTCTCCAACGGAGGTGCCCAGCAGGCCCACATAGCCATCATGGCAGGGAATGTCACGCCCTTAACACAAAAAACACTTCTATGTCCAGGCTCGATCAGTGGTATTACATGAAAATGAATTGTGATAATGTCAATATTAAAAAAAAATTTTTAATGTGTACTCACCTCTCCAAAACCCTCCAGAGCTCTTAGAGCAAACAGCCAATTGATCCCAAGCTGAGCAGCCAGAGGAGTAAGAATAGTGAGGATTGCTGTACCCAAAACCCCTCCTCCCAGGAACCTACTCCCACCACAGAGACCTGACAGGTATCCCCCGGGGACCTGGGTGAATATATACCCAAAAAAGAAAGCACCAAGCAGCATTCCCTGAGTCTGAGGATTCCATGGGTATCTTGGTATCTGAGAGACATGAGAATGACACAGGGTGATAAAAACAGTATATTACACTATACTACAGGAAACCAGGAGTGCAGGAAGTGCAGTGGCCTTTAAGCAAAATAATCACTGAAATTTCTCTTTACACATGCTAAAGTTGGGAAAGTGGACTAAAGCGCTCACCCCATCTGGCTGATCAAGGTTTTCATTGCTGTTGTTAGAGGTAGTAGAAGATGCTGGACATTCCTTTGATTCACTGTCATTAAACACCGGCTGGATACCAGTTGTATTGACCATAGCGACCATGGCGACACTGAGATTGACCCGGAGCCCGTACACCACAGCGAAACCGAGGAACATCATGAAGGCCAGGTTGTATCGCACAGAGCAGCACTGAGGAGATACTGTTCACATCCAGAAAATACAAACAATTTACAAGCAAACCAATGGCACAGTAACTAGCATATTATTGGGTAAATATAAGTCATCTTGTGTAATCATTGACACCTTTTACAGACAGAGTTAAAAAAAAAATTTGCTACATCACCACTCCAGGGTCTCTAGTTCGATCCCGACCTTAAGTTACTTTTTGTTGAAGTTTCACATGTTCTATTTATTTAGGTTCAAATTTCTCCCAGCTTTTAAAACATGGACTGGTTCTGTACAAATATCTTTAATTTGACACTAAATTTGCCATACTGTTTTTGAATTACGTAAATGCTTGTGGTAATATAAATGACAAAAATGTGCATTATATTTCAAATGTGATTTCAGCATGGCCTACAGCAGAGGTATTCAACTAAAATTTAAAGAGGTCCAGTATGAAGCGACGGTCCGGAAGATCATAATGTCTCACTAGTTAATGTGATATATATTTAAGTAGCCTTGTAGTTGTATCAACATCTGCAAGCAATCAATAACTGACTGTCAAATCAAATAAATTCAGTACAATTTAAATACTTTTTGACAATATTTATTGTCACGTAACATAGAACCGAACATATGTATGATTGTAGATATGTACAACGTTATCTCATTAAATAAATAAAAGTAGGGTTACATTTCAAAATAAGAGAAAATAAATAAAATGTGAAAATTGTGTATATTTAAATAAAGTGCTTAACTTTCCCTTTTATATCTCAGTGAGAGACCTGAGCTCTAGCTTGGCTTGGCAGGATGTTAAACCTGGGCTTGAATGGAGTCAGGGCCGTTCTCATACACATGTGGAGGTGCTCATTAGTGACCCTGGAACTATATTTAGTTTTGATTATGTTCATTGTAGAGAAAGCTGCCTCACAGTTGTATGTAGAGCCAAACATGGTCAGGATGTATAGGGCTACTTTGCTCAGACCTGGGACGCTGTCTTCAGATTTGAGCGGATATGTTTGTTCAAAACCTTTATGTTTTGTCTCATAATAGCGTTTCACATTGTCACTTTTAATAAGTGCCACGGTTTCTGTACATATGAGACACACTGATTTAGTGGGAAGTGGGAAGTGTGAACAGAGTTCAGTCTCCGTCTCACTCGTCTGTTTCTCTCCCTTTCTCCGTCTCACTCGTCTGTTTCTCTCGCTTTCTCCGTCTCACTCGTCTGTTTCTCTCGCTTTCTCCGTCTCACTCGTCTGTTTCTCTCCCATTGTTTTCTACATGTACATCTATCTTTCTTTCACGTGTAACTTTACTCTAATTCTCTCTCATCTGTCTTGCACTGCTGAGTCGCAGTTTACTTCAGGAATGCGCAGACTTGATTGGCTGAGTGTTATAACGTGGGATGGCTTAATTCGCATGCAATTGGTCTGTGTGTTTCCACTACCACTACCGTAAAGATCGCAAAAGCGGCGCCGATAAAATAAAAGCGCCACGTCAAGTTTTAAATCATAAACTTTTGTTTTGGCTGTAGGTCCGGGTCCGGATTGGGCAGCTTCTGGGTCCGGACCCGGACCGCGGTCCACCTGTTAGTGACCTATGGCCTACAGTAACCAAGTAGCTAAGGGTACAACTTTGTTAGACTATTTTGACAGAGTAGGCACTGATAGGTAAAACTGAAAGGTAAAAATCTAATGGTTCAGTTTCTCTGTGGCAACAAGGTTCACTGGATATCTTAAAAATGTGAATCTGGAAAAGTATAAGTTTAAAATGATAAAAATGGTCATTTCAAGTTCTCAAAAATGCGCAGACGTGATTATTGGAGAAAAGAAATATATGTGCAGATGTTACTGTTTGCTGTAGTCTACAGATGGGGTTTAACATGTTAACCAATGTTGACACTCGTTTCCTTCACTGCTAAAGAAGAACTTTATCAAAGTCAATATTGAGAAATACGTCCTTAAATTCAGTAACACATTGTTAACAGTATTTTCTCTGAATCAGAAAATGCACAAACAAGCAATGGTGTTTGTGACATGGTAACATCCATTCTTAATGAATATACTTTAACACCATCAGATATTTCAGAAAACCTATACAGCCTTAAAATCAGACAAGTAGCCAGAATTTTCTACTGTTACATTTGCATTGACTCAGATCAGCCAACGACTCAAATAATTTCTGTAATCTCAAATAATCCAAAACAGATTTATGACTAAACATGTTTAATCAGATATTGCAAAATTGTAATCTTAAAAATGAAATGCAATTACATGTAAACATTTATAGGAAACAAACCTGTATGTTGTTCTGAGTGTTTCTGCAGCAGCGGTGTTTCCTCTCCTTCCTGATCGAAAAATGTATCATCCACAGTTGAGGGACTAGACCATCCATCACGTAGGGCCATTATAAATGTTCAAGGGCAACAATTTTAAGATGTGCTCATCAAACCATAGCGTCCACAAGTCCTGCATCAGAAAACAATCCAATTAAATCATCTAATACTGAACTCTGTTCTTAAAAAAACTATAAGGCTTTGAGAAACAAGTGCTTCTTTGCAGGCAGAAAAAAATATGCACAGGTCAATATTTCAGAGCACAAAGTGTGATTTGTAAAGACTTTCTGTTTAATAACTTACCAAATAAAAACCCTCCGGGTTGAGGTTTATTGTAGCTAATCACTGATCCAGTTTTATAACTTTTTCACCTACTCACGTACTCCTGTATGTGGAAAAAGAGCTTATTAAGAGATATAATGCCATCAGTAATTCAAAACTACACCTTTACTGGGGTCTGATTCAAGAGACACAAGTTTGTCCTGATCCTGTTAGACATCTAAAACTATAACTGCTCTAGTCACACCAATGTTTATGATATGGGAGTCTTATGACTGCAAATGTTCATGTTTTACTTGTGACCAACTCAAGTTCCTCTCGCAATCAAGTCTGTGCACTCAAACCTTAAATGTTCTAACTGTTGTTATTAACTAATGTTATTTAAGCATCTACTTAAAAATTGATAAGGTGTCCATTAATGATGCATGTTAACTGATTTCATTACACTTAACACTCAGTGAATTTTGAAATATATAGAATTTGTATAAACTCTGTTTTCTTAGACATATAAAAAGTTATATAGGTCAGCTTGATCAGACATATAAAGTATACAATGTTCTAAAAAGTCTATATTAACAGTACATACTGACTTTTCCATATACAATATTAATACAGTGTAATGGTTTTTTACTCTAAAAAAGTAAAAGCTTTACATATTTATTTCTTATAGATCATATTAAATGTTTCTTACCACATAATGTAAATGTTCTTTTAAAAGATGTTTGTATTAGTAAGTACAATCTACATTGGAAATAACCAGTCAGTCGTTCACATTGTTATTGTTGTTAATAGTAGAGGTATGTTCAATGAAACAAATCTTAAACAAGCAGATATCGGAAAGCAAAGACGTACACTATTTGGATAAGACTGAATGTGCGCAGCCGTTGCGCTGTGTGAACAAACCCGCTTTAACGAGTCGATCATATGACCGAAAGTCTCTGAAAACACTGATCTCTAAAGCATGCGGATTGACCAAACGTAACTCATTCAGGTTCGAATCTTTCACCCATGATATAAAGCACTTGTGTTTTTGTGCCGGATACAAAGCGAAGGCGCTTTCGTTTGTTTTTCACTGTCATTCGAATCGGTGCCGAATTCAGGAAGTGACTCAGTAAGTATGCGTAATTTTGCAGCTTTGCATAATCAGACGTGTTTAATTAGCTGTAAGTAAGTCTTGCACAGTTGGAATACTGGCCTAATCGATGTATCTGATGAATTATAAAGTCAATGTTGTTCATAGCGAGTAAAACTCCATGGAATCCAAGCAAACACTCCACGACAACGAATGACGTCACTTATTTGTGACCGTAAGAAACATGTAAGAAGCATGCAAGAAGCATTAGAATCATGTAAGAAGGGATGTGGTAGCCTAGTGTTTAAGGTGTTGGATTACTGATCAGAAGGTCATGGGTTCGAATCCCAGCTCCACTAGACTGCAACTGTTGGGGCCCCTGAGCAAGGCCCCTAACCCTCAATTGCTCATTTGTATAAATTGAAATAAATTGTAAGTCACTCTGGATAAGGGTGTCTGCTGTAAATGTAAGCATTTCAGTATTTCTTTCACCTTCAGTCTGTAGCACTTCCCTGTGCAGTAGTCACGTGCTTTACTGTTGACATCTCTGTAAATTGTTCAGTTCTTTTGTTGACCACTGCAGACCAAACATGGCATCGCTGCTGCTCTTCGGATCACTGCTTTTAATCTCTGGAGCAGCGCAAGGGTCCAATACCTCCATCCCTTTGGTCATATGGCATGGAATGGGTAAGACAACTACTGTGTCCAGTATTAAGTAATGTTAGAATGATTTTCTATATCATTTATGAGTATTATATAAGATGCAAATGCATATAATAGTGGAATGTATTACTTTCTTGTATTACAATAAACATTAATATATAAGTCAAGTGAAATATGCAGGTCGGTTAATTAGCACTTGGTTTGAGTGTGTAAATAGTGCCCTGTGATGTACTGATGTTCTATGGTGTTCTGGGGATAGGATCCTAATCCCTAACCAGGATAAAGTGCAAGCAAAATGTAATCTAATAAATGACAGACCTGGAACACAGACTATTTTCAATCATGTTTGTGTAGGGGATAACTGCTGCAACCCTATGAGTATGGGCGGTATAAAGAAAATGGTGGAAGAACAACTGCCTGGTATATACGTGCTGTCTCTTATGATTGGAAAAACTATAGCAGAGGTACCCATGTTAAATGTCTTGATACACTGTGTTTTATTTGTTTTAGCTTGTGTTTTATGTCAAAAAGTAACGGACTCTTTTTGTTTCATTTTCTGTCTTATATTTTTTGTTGTTGTTTTGCTTATTAATCTGTATTTCAGGACACAGAAAGTGGATTTTTCAAGGACGTTAATGAGCAAGTTGCCTTTGCATGTGATAAAATAGCAAAGGACCCTAAACTGAAGGGAGGATACAATGCAATGGGCTTCTCTCAGGGCGGACAGTTTCTGTAAGTACTGTGTTAATGGAGACGATTCATGATGATCTGTAGTGTGAATAAACACTTTGATGTTTTCCTGTTTTGTGCTTTTCTTTTCTTAGACGTGCTGTGGCACAGAGATGTCCTAACCCTCCAATGAAGACTCTCATCTCAGTTGGTGGACAGCATCAAGGTAGGGAAATAGCTGTTTAACTGAACTGTGCAATTGTTTGTCAGTCATATTCAAAAGTCATATTCAGGTTCATTGACTCAACTTGAAATATATACACATAGTTAAATATTTAAGGTAAGCACAGTTTGTATCACATTTCCAAATGTGATGTGTTATTATACTGAGGTTACAAACTAACTTGTTCAGGTTTCATTATCATGTCTCTTTCATTTCTTGTTTCTTTCTTGTTCCTGGTTTGTCAGTTGTTTTTGTTCTGCTTTGCTACAGGAGTTTATGGTTTGCCTCGATGCCCTGGTGAGAGTTCTCATATTTGTGACTGGATCCGAAAGGCACTAAACTCAGGGGCCTACACAGATGCAGTGCAGAAACAGTGAGATTGTGATTTTCTTTGACAGTGGTGACAGGTTTTTAAACAGTCATTGATTATTCATGACCATGGAAAAATAGGAGTTATCTTTTATTCATATATAACAATGAATTGATGAATCTGACTGGTCAGGTGGTGTTGATTAAATTTCTTTAACAGTTCTGTCAGTAACGTTGACTGTAATTTAAGTCAGAGGTTTATATTAATGCACTTTTTCTAAAATGTTATAATTTCTAAACAGATTTTAAAAATGTGTTATTTAAAGTGATAGATTTATAGTTGGTAATATGGTGAAAATATTTGCAAAGAGATGATTATTTAACATTTATGCAAGGAGTCTTAACTGTCAGTGTCTTTGTAATGGTTAGTAAGTTTTTCATCTCTGGAGTCTCCCTGCTTCAGGTCTTTGCACTTGCTGGTTTCTCTGTAACAATTGAGCATAGTTCTTTGCTCATAGTAACACTCCAGGACACACTGTTACTTGAGAAATAATACATTTTTGGTGGTAATGCATCACACCCACCCTATTGATTATTTTCTTATAAGTTCTCACCACAAGTGTTTTATTCCTTACTTAACTGTGCACATACTTGTGCTTTAGCTTGGTGCAGGCGCAGTACTGGCACGATCCACTCAATGATGACTTGTACAAAAAGCATAGTCTGTTTCTTGCTGATATAAATCAAGAGCGGGTACGTCTGTTTTTCTTCGAGTTGTTATTTTTACAAAGTGTAATACAAAAGAATGTCATTAATGAATGAATAAAACCTATTATAGGTTGCTTGTGCCAGGTGAACTTTCTGGTACATGAAATAAGGTTTTAGATAAGAACATATCTGATCATGTCTTTATTTCATTTCCATTTCCTAAAGGTGGTGAATGAGACCTACAAGAAAAACCTCATGACTTTGGAGAAGTTTGTAATGGTTAAGTTTCTACAAGACACCGTTGTGGACCCTGTGATATCTGAGGTAACAAAATGTCTGGCATTAAAATCTACTCATTAAAAGCTCATCAGTTGCACACCTTTGCTTACATTTATTATTTCGCTTCCTTATTTCAGTGGTTTGGCTTCTTCAAAACTGGTCAGGCTAAGGAGACTGAGACTTTGCTGGAAAGTGCCTTATTTAAAGAGGTAAGAATTTCACAGATGGCAGTTTCCTAGGTAACTAATTTCTACATTTGAGATTTTACTATATTTTTAGACCATCCATGATGAGAAACATCCAAGTTGCATCAGGGTTGAGACCAACAGACTTCTGTTCTGCTACCTGTTTTGCAAGTGAAATTTCAAACCAAGCAACCATCAGTGTGTCTTGTATGTTTTTTAGGATCGCCTGGGACTGGCAGAGATGAAAAAAGCTGGAAAATTGGTGTTTCTCAAGACTGACGGAGATCATTTACAGTTTACTCAAGAGTGGTTTAACACCAATTTAATCCCATTTTTGAGGTAATCGCCCAGCTGGCGGTGTTAATACCAGATCAGTAACAAGAAGAAACAGATCCCATGTGCGCTCATACCATAATGCTGTACTACTTAAGCCTATCAATCTAATGACATTATTATTCTTACTAGAAAATAGCTAAATATTATTGCACTGATGGTTTCCTTTATCAAGCTGACCTGAGTTCAGTCAGATTCACCTGAGCCTCAACCTAAATTCATCATGCATAAAAATATCAAAATATAGGTCTAGGATGTAAATTTGAGATAAAACCTGCAAACAGTAAGATATTTTGTATGTCCCATTCACATAGCTGTAAAAATTCAAGGAAAATCTTTGGACTTCTCAGCAAGAGCATTTAAGATAAACTCAATTTTGGCCACTTGTAACATATTTCATATTTTTTAATCTTCTTTTCTGTAATCTTTTTAATCATGCTGTTTTCCTTTTTACATGTTTTAAGACCGAAATTGTAGAGTTCAGTTTGGGTACATTTAATTAATTCTAAGTTCAAATTATGCTTCTCTTTTCCTGTTAAGCATCATGAACTGGGTTTCAGGTTCTAGTGTATCTGATTGACAGAACTGACTAAGTTTGCATAGCTATCAGTTTCTTCTGTAAATGGTATTTTATGGCAAGGTAACTAATAAAGTCAATTGTTTTAACTGATGCTCACTGGATTTGGAATGTAAATGTTATGTGCTCTTTGTTGTATACTCTGTTCATCAACCCTGAGCTTGGGAAATGCACAACATAAGTTCATTTGATGATGGTACAATAAACATATTTGAAAGGTAAAGCAGACATCTTTTTGGAGTTTTGAAAAGGCAGCCATCCCTAAACTGACAGGTACAGAAACTGTTAAATGGGGATTAAGAAACCAAAGTGAGAGCACAGTGCTGATTTGTAGCTTAAATCTAAATGTATTTCTCAACATTTGGATATGCTGATGACTTTTAGATCCAAGTCATGTAACACTGAAAGCAGTATGTGGGTGTGCACTTTATTTATGGTCAGGTAGCAAACTAAAAGCGTGGTATGGTTCCGCTATGTATAACATTTAGACTGGTTAAGTGTAGTCTCTGTTCTCTTTTAGAAAATAAAAGGGAATTTAAGCAAACTTATTACATTTGTTTTGGCTCCACATCCCTTGATTATTACAGGTAAAGGTTTATTATTAGCTGATGGTCACTAGGACACAAAGTATATTTGTGCTTCTGAAGCCTAAATTTGATAACCTGTACAATACACACTCACAAAACAGGAAATATGACTAAAAAAACGTGACTAGAGAATTCAATACTACAAAATTCAAACCAAAAATTACAGACAGAACAAAGTGACATTCATTGCAACCATTTTAATGGTATCTTACTCCAGTACTAATAAAGAGCAGAATTAAAATTGTTGACCAAATTTAAATAAAAAGACAAAAAAGAAAAAGAAATTTCACATGGCCTAAGGGCTATGAGAGGAAAAGGGCTTTTAAGAGGATTATGTAAAAAATAATGGCTGGTCTATTTGAATTTGTTAAGACTGGAATTCGACAGGAATTCTGCAGCTGCATTTATGCCTAAAAATGTTTAAAGAAAAAAAAAAAAAGACATCTTACATAATTGTCCACTGTCCTTATTGTACCTCTTATTTTCAGATAGTTCATGGAATGTTACTTTGGAGTGTTTTAGGGAATGTTCAATATGCTGGAATACAATATGAAATGGAAGAAATATTTGTTTATATTATTCAATATCTGTTACTTTTGCTTCAGTAGTAAGAGAAGGAAAATATACCAATAATGCAAGTATTTTCTCCAATAGTCATCTAATTTGGTTGAGAACACAAGTATTAGTTTCAATTACCACCAAAACATAAATAAGTTCACCTTCAATGTCTAGCATTGAATTCTTCTGAGAGAGAGAGACAATAGAAAATCACCCTAATCTGAACACAACTTCTAACCCTGATCATGTTAAGCAAATTAAACAAAAACAATTAGAAGACCAAAAATTAGACAAAAATAACTACTGAATATAAAGAATATATGCATCATTTTGGCTGTTTACACTTTATTTTCCTTGAAATGCTTAAAAACAGCAAAACAACTTGATTGTTGGCAACAACAATTGCTATTAAACATCAAATAGAATGAAAAGTTTCATTATGCTGCATAAAGCAAACAGCCATCTCATTGGCTGAAGGAATGTTCAGCCACACCTCTGATTGGCTAATGGGAAGTGTGGGCAAGATTACCATTTCAGTTTTGTTTGCCATTGGATAGTTGGTCAGCCAATCAGGTAGACATTGGCAAAAGGGGTGGAGTATTGTAGGTGAAACCCTTATCCTGCAATCTCTGTGGCCGTAGTGACCAGCTTTTTGCCATCCCATACAGTTTTGAATTGCTCAGGAACAGGGATCTCAGTCTGGGGGAAAAAAAACAAAAACAAGAAAGTAACAATAAAATTAAACTTCATTACCATATTGCACATTTGTATTTCTTGGACATTCATCTTATTCGTCACATAATTCACTCCATCACTCACAAAGTCTCCATCTTTGCCAGGCACCAGCACATTCATCTCTGAGCTCTTAGCACTGACGATCTCACATGACAGAGAGTCCTTGCTCAGGTAAACATGGCAACCATCCGTTTTATTGATGGAAATGGTTGGAACCTTGCCCAAAACCTGCATATACAGAAGACATTCAAATATGTAACAAGAACAGGTGTGCTACAACAAAGGTCATGTAAGGCCATCATGATGGATTTAGCATTCAAATACATTTCTTTTAAATGTATGTATATTAATTTTGGTTTATATGTTAAGATTCAGTCTTTAAGAAACGTATCGAAAAGATTAAATTGAAATAATGACTTATGCCACTTGTTTGATTTTCTTTTTATATCCAGTTTAAAACGTATTTCATAAATAAAAGGGAATGTAATTCATGGACTATATCATTCAGAACTATTTTGCCTGTATTAAACAAAAAGGGACATTTCTTCAACAACGGAGTTTCACTAGCTTTATATTCAGTGAACTAGACAGCCCTAATCAAATGTGTTCTCTATTTAGCTTGAGTCAGTTTATACACATACTCACCTGAACTTTAACATCTTTGCAGTTGATCACCTCCACAATACCAACAACATCATCAAAAACAAGACCCAATTTCTTGCAGTTATCTACAGAGAAAGTGACATGGTTGAAAAAAATTTCCCTCAAACTCTGAAATGAATTTTAGAGAAAGTGACATGGAATATAGTTTTTAAATATTTTGCACGTGTCTCAGTGAAGCAGGATCGGTGTTGCATACTTACCTAAAGTGATGGAGTTGATTTTTCCCTTTATCTGCAGAGTGCTGTTGTTGCACTTGAAGGCATAAACCACCTGTTTGAGCTCGGTGTCGCTGATCACAAGGCCCTGAGCACCTTCATGGTTCTCCTGTCAATTACATTGAAAAGCCAATAGAAATTGAGAAGATGGAAGCAGAGAAAAATAATCTCCTTAATGGCAGCAATGTTAATTCCGCAGTCTCAGTCACAATCCTTTGCACTTACCACTCTCCATTTTTTGCCGTCCAGCTCCAGCACAGGAGGCAGAGAGCGGGCTGGGGTAGTAGTGGCAGTTGGCCGGGCGGCTGAGAAAGGTTTGGGTCCTGACTGCAAGAGGCCTGCTTGAGACCGCAGGTTAGGATTCTTGTGGGTCTTCTGGTCATCAGACACATGCTTCAGCCCTGAATGTGTTATAAAGACACAGATTAAGGCATAGAAAATGACCTTGTCTTCAGCCCAGTACATTTATGACCACTTTATTGCATCAAATAAATTAACTGAATTGCAAATGACCTCACTGACAACTACACTATGACTATAGAGTTACTCCTCATATATCTGATGATTTATTTATTGAACTTGAACACACACACTCCAATACACACTCCAATACACACACACTCTCAAATACACATGATTAGATAATCATACTGTACATGTACAGCTGGCTTATCTGTGCCATAAATATTTCCATGACCGATACACCTTTAAAGTACATGGTAATAAAAGCAACATTCAGAACCATGAGGGGTAATAAATAAACCACAGAGGTTAACTTGTAGTTGTAATGTAGCTTATAAACAAATAAATCTGTTGATGTAATTGTGGCATGTACCTTTATTCAAATGATGTTTATAACAATCATAATCTACCTCACTTAATTTCTGTAAGCCTTTGAGACTGTTTGACCTTGTTTACAGCCAATACCATTAAAGCAAATCAGACAAAAAAAACACCATCATTCAGAACACACTACAGTAATGAGCTTAGTCTAAATTTTACCTTTAGTAATGTCAGCTCCCTTGTTGAGGGAGGCAAAGAGAGCATTACGGGTTGCAGGGCCTGAATCTCCACCTCCTGCCTTGTCCAGATCAGCAGCTGGAGGAGGGGGGCCAGGAGGAGGAGGAGGAGCAGCTCCACCGCTTGGAGCAGCGGAAGATGCTGAGGCAACTGGACCCTGTGGGACATACAAAACAATAATAATAATAATAATAATAATAACAATAATAATAATAATAATAATAATAATAAAAAACCGTTATAATTAGTAGAAAACCACAAATCAAAACAGGAATTAAGCCAAAAACTCACACTCTTGCTCCAGACCAGTCCGGTGGTGTGATGTTGCTTTATGTATGTTTGCAGCTCAGTCCAGATTGACAAGTAGGCTTTAACCCAGTCCACATGAGTTTTGTCCCTGTAGAATAAGACAGACAATTAACAAATGATTTAGGATAAAAAAATATGGATAAAACAATCAAGCAATAAAGAAGCCACTTTACTTGTCTTTGTAATCCTTGAGCACACGGTTTGTGTAGAACATGGCAGCATCCTGCATTTCCTTGACATAAGGACCTGGCTTAGGGGCCTAACAAAATGAAAGAGAGGTTATTTAGTTTTCCAACCAGATTTCTATTTATGTAAATCTCAACATTCGGGTTTGAACGACAGTGGAACAAAAACATCTCTCTCTAAATTCTAGATTACTGTTAAATAAAAAAATTTCAAGACACAAATGACTCAAGCTACAAGGCTGAAACACTGAGCCTTTGTCACCAGATCACAAAAAAAACATAGCATTCGGTCACACTGTACAATACTTTTTTCTGCATGAACGAATGGATTGTTTCAATCAAAAAACACAAGGTTTTGGTAAATGACCACACACGCATAGCGGGAGCACACTCACCATGGCGACCCAGCCGAGGGCAGGCACACTTTCGCTGACAGCAGAGAGGTGGTTGAAGAAAGGAGAGGTGCGGTTCTGCTCCCGGAACGACTGCACTTGCTGAATCAGTTTAGACACTGGAGCCAGCAGAGATGTCAGGACTGCCTAAGACCCCACACATGCGACAAATTAGACTTAATTAACTGCAACAAATCTGATTATCATTTAACAAAACTCAGTAGAAAGAATTGTGATCAAAGCTATGTAAATTTTACTTACATCAGAGGGTTTCTGGGAGACAGAGGCTGTCACCAGAAGCTGCCTCTGACTGGTGAAAGCTTGCTTCATCATATCAGCCTACAGAAAATCCAGATTATATACTGAACATGGCAAAAAAACACAGCTGAAGGTCACAAGAATTGTGAGTAAAATGGCTTATCTGTAAGCACTGATTTACATACATGCTTCTGAACATCGCCACCTATCTTCTGACTCAGGGTGACATATTCAGCAACAGGGCCAGAGATCACGCCATCAAAGGCCTCCACATATGCAGACACAGCTACAGACAGAGAACAGATCATGTTCATTCAAATTCACTGATGATTTTACTATGTAAAAACAGCCTGAGTTTGGCAGTCACATGTCTTTTAAACTCCAGCAAAAACACGTTTTGCACTCGATAAGTAAAAAGGAATGAGACTGTGTTTGCAGAGACAATTTGCAATACCTCCACAAGCCACAGAGCCACCTGTGCCTCCAGTGCTGGAAATAGCCTCCAGGCGGCCAACAGCGACCTCCAACCTCTGCACCAGACTCCCCAGCTCTGCCATGCCTATCAGAGAGAAACACACTGTTAGTGGGGAGAACATGAAATGACTAATCACGATCTAAAAGGCCAAACCTTCACTCAAATATGCTGACATTTCATAACTCTTTGTTGAATATACTGCTATTATAAAAAAAAAAAAAAAATGCAAAAAAAGGCAACAAAAGCACAACTCCACATAATATCACCCTAAACCACAGTCTGCAACATAATGTACTGTGAGACTCCCAAAATAGTGAGACATGTCACAACGTGCCTCTCAGAAGAAAAAAATGCACACCTCTGACTCTCAGAAGAACGAACGACTGCAAAACTATTCAAATTTTAATAAAAAACAACATTTTGGAGACAACAATGTCAGCTGCCTTGCCTACTGTTGGGAGATTGCTGAGCAGAATTGTCCTTATTTGCTTATTTATTTTGTATGCAAGGAAAAGCTTACAGTCTCATGCAAGAGAAACCTGATCCACCAATCCAAATGACTGACTCATTGTGTCCACCTGAGTGCAAGAAAAACACAGGTAACACAGGTGTGCCACCAACCTCCTAATTTTAACGATGCCTGGTGTTATTCTGTAGGGGAAACTCATATAGCAATTATATATCAGTTAGCAAGAGTTCTTTTACCGAGTGATGTATATGCATGCATACAAGCAATACAAGAGGATTCACAGTGCAGAGAGCTGAGGTACTGTGAAGCCTCTCAGACAGATCAGATACAAAGGGAGAAGGAAAGGGAAATTGAGAGAATTTGAATGTCAAAGCAAATAACCTGCAGACTTCCATTTTGGCCATTCTCACCGATCCCAAATGCACAAAACGTGACTTCAAAACTGTTTCCCCAAACTACAATTTAAACTCTCTTGATTCTCAGATAGTTCAAACGTGGAGGAAATTTATATTCGTCCACTGAAAAGCATGAACAAGGGTTTGCCAACACAAACAGGATAGGAAGTAAAATCACTAATACAACTGTTCTGTAGCTACCCTGCAGGTTTTTATTAAACAGCTGTAAAAACGTACAGACCGATGGGAGACTTTCAACAAAAGTGAGACAGTGTTTAAATGCAAGAACATCATTTAAATGTGGTCTAGAATTGCACTGGGTCCCAAACCCCCCCCCAGAAACTGTTTACACAAGCAAATCTCTAATTTGTTTCAAAAACCATGAGAAATGGATGGAATTCTTGGTCAATGTAAAGAAAAAAACAGCCTGGGGTTCAAAAGCCTCAGGCCTAAAATCACTAGCCTATAATGTTCAGTAGGAAACTATGTGGTGATGGTTTAACAGCCTTGGGGTTAAGCATATCTGCAAAAGACATAAAAGGACGAAGCTACAGTATAATGTGGACAACAAAAACGGGTCACTTGTGCCCTTTCTTGGAAGAAGTAGGACAAATTACATCCATTCTTAGAGCAGGCGTGCGAGTGGTGCCACATTCACTGCAGTGTTCAGTAAAGATTTAGATATATTAACCAGTTAGAATAGGGACTGAAATGAAAACTCCTGACATTATAGTAAACAAAATATTTAGAACATTTTACATGACTGAATATTTCATTTCAGAAAACACACCCACTCGAACACACACACTCAAATACACGAACACACACACGCACACTCGAACACGAACACACACACACACACACGCACACTCGAACACGAACACACTCGCACTCGAACACACCCGCACTCGAACACACACGCACCCGCACTCGAACACACACGCACCCGCACTCGAACACACACGCACCCGCACTCGAACACACACGCACCCGCACTCGAACACACACGCACCCGCACTCGAACACACACGCACCCGCACTCGAACACACACGCACCCGCACTCGAACACACACGCACCCGCACTCGAACACACACGCACCCGCACTCGAACACACACGCACCCGCACTCGAACACACACGCACCCGCACTCGAACACACACGCACCCGCACTCGAACACACACGCACCCGCACTCGAACACACACGCACCCGCACTCGAACACACACGCACCCGCACTCGAACACACACGCACCCGCACTCGAACACACACACTCGCACTCGAACACACACGCACCCGCACTCGAACACACACGCACCCGCACTCGAACACACACGCACCCGCACTCGAACACACACGCACCCGCACTCGAACACACACGCACCCGCACTCGAACACACACGCACCCGCACTCGAACACACACGCACCCGCACTCGAACACACACGCACCCGCACTCGAACACACACGCACCCGCACTCGAACACACACGCACCCGCACTCGAACACACACGCACCCGCACTCGAACACACACGCACCCGCACTCGAACACACACGCACCCGCACTCGAACACACACGCACTCGCACTCGAACACACACGCACTCGCACTCGAACACACACGCACTCGCACTCGAACACACACACTCGCACTCGAACACACACACTCGCACTCGAACACACACACTCGCACTCGAACACACACACTCGCACTCGAACACACACACTCGCACTCGAACACACACACTCGCACTCGAACACACACACACACACACTCGAATACACACACACACACACTCGAATACACACACACACACACACTCGAATACACACACACACACACACACTCGAATACACACTCACACACACACTCTCGAATACACACTCACACACACACTCGAATACACACTCACACACACACTCGAATACACACTCACACACACACTCGAATACACACTCACACACACACTCGAATACACACTCACACACACTCGAATACACACTCACACACACACTCGAACACACTCACACACACACTCGAATACACACTCACACACACACTCGAATACACACTCACACACACACTCGAATACACACTCACACACACACTCGAATACACACTCACACACACACTCGAATACACACTCACACACACACTCGAATACACACTCACACACACACTCGAATACACACTCACACACACACTCGAATACACACTCACACACACACTCGAATACACACTCACACACACACTCGAATACACACACACACACACTCGAATACACACTCACACACACTCTCGAATACACACTCACACTCGAATACACACTCACACTCGAATACACACTCACACACACACTCGAATACACACTCACACACACACTCGAATACACACTCACACTCGAATACACACTCACACACACACTCGAATACACACTCACACTCGAATACACACTCACACACACACTCGAATACACACTCACACTCGAATACACACTCACACACACACTCGAATACACACTCACACACACACTCGAATACACACTCACACACACACTCGAATACACACTCACACACACACTCACACGGCTGAGTCTCTCCTGCTATTTCCTGGTGCTGTGAATCTGCTCACTTTGCACAAACAGTAGAAATGTACAAAGACAACCACTTTCTTTTCAGTCGCACGATTTGAATGAAATACTCTGATTTATCACCACACATTCTGTCCTAAACGAAACACCCTGACTTCCTGTACACAAACCTTCTGAGCTACAATAAAAATAATAAAAAACACGCCTAACACAGCAGTGCCGTGTCACCGCCTGTGATTTCACCGCCTAACGGCTGGAAGCCGCCGCAGAGCCTCTTTGTCATGACCAGATTTATACCGTCGGTATATCACAACAACTCCGATTTTAATGACAGACTCATCACACTTCAACGCATTACATTACAAACTCATTCCCTTACCTTCGACTTCTAGCAAACGTTTATAAGTTTCAAGCGAGTTTTTTTCCCCCTGTCTAATCCAGTGGGTGTGTTTGGTCTCTAGTTTCCGTGTCTCTAGTCTTCCTGTATCTAACCGAGTTCCCATCAGCCACCGCGCGCCATTTCCTCCTCCTCAACAACGCACCGATCGACTTCCTTATAAGGGCAGAGGCGATAAAGTGAAGAAGGAAGAAATTAGCAAGCAGGAAGAACTAAAAAGAGGCAAGATAACACAAAAAAACACAAGTGCTGGAAGATAGTCAAGGAGAAATAACTAGACTGGCATTTGTATAGACTTGTAAATTCACTCCAGGATAAGATTCATAAGAAAATCACCCAGAAAGCCCCATAAATGTATTTAAAACATGTTAGCATAGATTTTGCACCAAAAACAAACCTTTTAGTGTATGAATGTGTATACATAAATTAGGTGGTGCAGCCAAAGTGCCCTCTTGTTTGTTCTTGCCCCTATGCAAACACCCAGGTTATAGTATTTACATTTGCTTCCTGGTTTTTGACTGTTGTTTTCAGACAACTCCTATATCCTGTATTTTAAAATGATGTATAATTCTAAAATCTACTGGCTATAGCTTTAGTTATCATCTTAAACTCTTAACTTAAATGGTACAGAATAAAAAAAAGACACTTCACACATTTTATAATGATTCCCCCCACACCATGAAAATCACAAATTGTAGAATCACATGATTTTAATTAAGATAATCCAGTCTCATCTGATGAAATCACATGACAGGGAGTATTTCGATAAAACACTGATTTTAAGTAATTACGTAAACCTCTTTTGTTTTTCTTCTTCCTGCCTTCAGTGGGGGTCTCGATTACCCCATTTATACATTTGTGAGAACAGCATCAATAGAATCAGTGTACATAAATATATCACAGTTCTTTCAGTGTTTACCATGTGGACACTGAATTCAAGTAGTCCAGTTAATCTGTAATCTAATATATCATCACTAAGAACAACATAAAAATGGATGTACTGAACACAAAAATATCACAAAAGCCTTTATCATCGACATTCTTAATCTGATCAGTGAGCATCAACATCTTCCAGAAAGGAACCAGTGAAAGCAGAGTAATAGTATAAATTGCACAAGGATCAGGTGACCAGTTAAAATAAATTTAAAACGAGACAAGACGTACAATTGTCATCTATGATCACACGGTTTATATGTTGAGGTGAGTGCCAAGTTCAGCTTCTTGTTCCCCTGTTTATTTTTCACGAGCTTAGATGCAAAGCTGAAGGCGAGATCCGGATTTACGTCCAGTGTATATTAATCTTTAATATTGTTATTTCTTTAGCAATATGGTGCTCTCATATCTGCTACAAACCTAAGCAGATTGCAGACTTCACTGTTGTTTGCTGGTGATTTCAGTGACAGGTACACACACTGCCAAAAAGGCCAGACAGTCAGATATAATACATGCAGTATTTTCAGTAAAATAAATCTTTCACCATACAATCATACATGCAGTCATACAACTTGGAAAAGACAGGTGCAGTGCTGAGGACAAGCTCTGGGTCTGCACTATTGCCACATGTTTAGGAAAACTGTATAGTTAATGGATGTTCAAGGCAGTGTTAAGAGGGGTTAGGTCAGTAGTTTATCAAAGCTTGATGAGTGAAGAGACTGTCAGACAGTCTCAGGATTGGGACTAAGTGTCTCTCTCAGAGAGATACTTGGTTTTGCTCAAGTTTCAAGTCTTTTAAGCAGCCTTAATTCTTTTACGTATTCAGTATCTCCTTCTAAAATATATTCTCATTGACCCTGGGGGTAAATGGCTCTACGCTTCAAAAAACATCTGACAAGATAGAGACAGCAACAAAGGAGTGAACGCCCTAGTTACCGAATCATCGTGTCTTCTGGCTCAGATTGGGAAGAGATTCAGAAAGGCTACACTTAGTCCTGTTTCCCTTACATACAGCTAAGTGGCTTCTAAGTGACATATCATTGTGGCATTCAAGGTCCATATCAGCAACGTTTAGTCACTATAGAAACTCTTCTCTCTGTTTTTTGGTTTTGTGGGGCCCTTGGCCATTGCGCAAGGAGCCGTTTTGGGGGCGCAGCAGGTGACCACGCTCTCGGTCAGTCCAGGGGACACCTGCTTGTCCATCATCACTGTCCAGGTCTGAATCTGAGTGCATGAGAGCAGATGAAGAGGGCGCAGGTACGGGTTTCAGCCGAGCTAAAAGAGAGAAAATGAACACCTAATCAAGATAAATATATTCTAGTAAGTTTATTTTCAGTAACATTTCCTGTAGCAGCTTTACCTGCTCTAGGTGGGTGCAGCTCCATGCTGTCTTGGTCTTCTCCCTCTAGCATTTTGTATCGACTTTTCCGTCTGACTTTTCCTTTGCGTCTGTTCAAATTATGCACACAGACAGATAAGGATATCTATCTATCTATCTATCTATCTATCTATCTATCTATCTATCTATCTATCTGTCTGTCTGTCTGTCTGTCTGTCTGTCTGTCTGTCTGTCTGTCTGTCTGTCTGTCTGTCTGTCTGTCTGTCTGTCTGTCTGTCCGTCTATCTATCTATTTATCCATCCATCCATCCATACTGCTCAATGCATTAGCATATTAATTCAGATAAAAAAGTGCTTTATAAAAGAATTATTGTTTATTATTGTTAAACAGTTAGTTTGTGTACATATGCAAAGTTGCCTCTTTGTTTCAGATTGCTTGTAAAATTAAAGAGTTCTGCCATAAAATAGGTCTGTGAACTGTAATTATACATTGTGAACTGTAATTATATTAATTATAATGTAATAATGTAATATGTAATTTTAGAATAAACACTTCAATTGATTGTCTTCTACAGATGATGTCACGACAAAAATTGCTAAAAAGTGACCATAAAACAAATGATATGCTTTTACTAATCATCACTTGCTGCTTACTATCCTGTTTCTCAAATGGACAATAAAGAACCCCATACTGTCCTGGAAGACCATGAACAACAGGCTTAAGTGGTCCGTTTCCCTTTTCCCATTTTCGCATTATTCTTCCATCTTTACCTGTTACAACAGCAGATGAGGCCCCATACAATGGTTGCAATGGCAACCACTATCATGAATGACGCTATTGTCACGTACAACACACTCCATTCTGAAAGAGAAATCCAGATCACTGAACTGGACAAATATTGAATATGTGATGTGATCGGTATCTATTAAGCATGTGTTGCTTACCACAGTTGCTCTCTCCATCACCCAGCTCAGTTCTGATGAAGTTTTCCATCCAGAAAGGGTGGCACACACAGCGACGGGTAAAAGAGTCACACTCTCCATGGCTTGAACAGTTTAGCTGGCAAACTGCATACATAATCCACACGCACAATAAGCCTTTAACTATAATGCACTACAAATGTGAGTCAAGCGGTGCATGTAATAAAGTATTGCTCCTACTAACCGACTGTGTCCACACGCCTAGCCTTGAAAATGAGGAAGTCATTTTTTTGCTTGTGCAGTTTGTTACGGAGTCCTGTGGCAACACTGTGACCAGATAGCGGCGAGCGCCCAGGTCCTCCAGACACAAGGAATACTAAACGAGTGCTGAAGAAAGTGAATGACACACATACAGTGGGTAAAATAAGTATTGAACACGTCACCATTTTTCTCAGTAAATTTATTTCCAAAGGTGCTATCGACATGAAATTTTCACCAGATGTTGTGTTCAATACTTATTTTACCCGCTGTACATAAATTCAATGTTCAGTGAATGACACAAGCTTAAGATTTCTCTTTTGTCATGGCTACAAAAACAAAACTAAACACATATTCTTCTATTTAATTCAACCTCCTTTAAAGCTTATAACCTCTAACCTCCTCTCAAGTCTTATACATAAATTATTCAAGTCTTATGTAAAAATACAACAATAATAATAATAAAAAAATGGGGTGTTATCTCTCATATATAACATCAATGTTTTTAGCATGAATTAGTGGGTCTGGTACATTTCATTATTTAAAATGTCCATGAACAATCTAATTTCCAGAAACAGATTTAACTGCCATGACAGATACCAATTAACCAGTAAGTAATTAACCATGCATCAATAAACATGCATGATTATATTTATTAACTTTTAAGACTGCTTGTGGCCAGAAAGGTGTACAAAAGATATGAGATGCTCTAAGGGCAAAGTATCCGAGGCTGGGGCAAAGAACATGATAGGCATTGCAGCAGGGTGGATTAATGTGGTATCTAGACAGACCTGTGCTCATTAAAGGTGCTGATCTCCCGTACAATGATGTCACTGTCCAGTACGCCCAGCAGAACAGCTACCTGTCTCAACAGCATGTCCTTTTGCCTGTGAGACACCTGAGATACAGCCACCTCCAGCACCAACTCCACTAGGTCTCGCTCCCATACATCTACCAACAAGAAGAGAAAAAAAACTAAAAATTAATAATCCAATCTTTACAACTTATTCTCTATTCCCTATATTTTGTACCATATCAGGAATTAACATAGACTTCTGATACAGTGCATTAATGAAATAGATAAAAAATGTCACTCCTTTATTATCAGCTTGCATTTTCATAGTATCTTCTTTGTGAATTTGAATTGAATACAAGTAAACATTTGTTCAGTGGTTGAGTCATTCATGTTCATGACAACACACAAACACACACACACACCTGGGTGCACCTCCACCATGCCAGTGTCGCTGCAGCTTTGGCCTTTACTGTCTGTTACAGTCAGTGTGAAGGTGTACTTCCCCGTCACCAAGTTGCCAAGAAACAGCACTGCCTGGTGGTCAGAGTTATTCAGGACATCCTTCCAAAGAAAAATGATATAAATAAATGAGATTCACATTCAAAGCATTATTTTCTTAAATATATATATATATATATATATATATATATATATATATATATATATATATATAAAGATGTTTTAGAATTTGTACACATTAAACATGAAAAAAATAAGCAAAACTAGTTTTACTGGTTAAAGTTGTAAACACACTTTACATTTTCTACTTTTAGCTTTCCCGTTAGGGGGCGCCATAGCGATTCATCTGTTTCTACCTAACTCTATCCTCTGCATCCTCTACTCTCGTACCAATAAACTTCATGCCCTCTTTCAACACATCTATATAAACACACTCTAAATGATACTTCAAAATATTTAACCTAGAAATGCTGATGAATGAACTCATTCATTGAAAAGTGCAATAACTAGCTCCTTCTAGAGTTTCTAGAGTTAAATAATCAGAAACACTGGCATACATGATGACCAGATTCCTATGCTCTTCCTATGAACATATCTCACCCCAGCTGCAGGACTGCTGTCATCCCTCTTCCAGAGGTAACTAGTAATTCCTTTATCATCAGTGGACCGGGAGCCATCCAAGAAGGCTGTACGGACAGGTAGAGTGATTGTGGGGCTGGACTGCACTTTGGCTATAGGTACCTGGTCAAACTCTGACGTCAGGGAGAAGTAAAAGACTTTAGAATTGTATTGTATGTTAAAATGCTACTGCAAGTGAACATTCAGAAGCATAGGTGGTGTGGTTTTTTCATCCGAGCTACATACCCTCACGAGCGATCACAGTGACCGTGTCTGAACTTTGCAGATCCCGTTCGTCCGTTACAGTCAGCTTGAAAGTGTAAATTCCCACCTGAAGTCCTGTTACCGTAGCAACCGAGCTATCTGCATTCTCTATCTTCACACCATCTGGACCCCTGCATCATCACACAGTTATTTGATGAAGCCACAGATTCAAGCACTGCTGTTGTATCACATGAACACATATGTATTTTTGTAAAGTGTTCATATACATGAGTCAAAGAGAATCAGACAATTATGGTACTGACTCTGTTTTTTCCCAGTGGTACTTGACAATTTTCTGGTCATCATAGCTCTTGCTGCCATCGAGGGTGGTGTGATCCACAGGAAGTGTCAGCTCCTTGTCTGGCCCTGTGTCTGCTACTGGTGGCTTGTTATTTTCTAATGACAGAGAATCCACAGCACCCATGCTCACGTATACACACAGTGGTTGGCTGAGCCTGGGTCAGTGCTATATGGTGCTCAGGATGTTATCAGACTCACCTGGCTGTACAATGACCATGACCTGTGCCGTGTCCTGCTGTCCAGATGAATCAGTGACAGTTAGTTGGAAGGTGTAATCTCCCTCCTGCATAGCAGATAACTGCAGAATGGGTGTCCGTACTCCCTACAGGAAAGATTTATATTTCAGTATTCTTTATGCAAGTTTAAATATCTTCTAAGGCATCCGAAAACACTTATCTACTAATTAATTCTGTATTCTATGGTACACCAAGACTATTATTAGGTACACCATTCATTTTGCAGGTGTCTTTAGAAGGATTGCTATCTAAAATGAGATGCTAAAGAAGACTCAGTCTTCTGTGGCTTTAGTTATATTATACAAGGTGGGCATGTATAATACATTCAGAAAGGAAGATAATCTTTAATCTTATATCATTTTCACTATTAATATCTTAACATACAATGCTGATTATTTTGCTATCTCTACATTGCATGTAAAAGTTATTGGCTTCAGCTATATTGTGCAATAGAAATACATAATAAAGATTATACAGTATGTACTAAAGTGTCAATGTATGTAAACTTGTGGTTGTGACTACAAATTTCTGTAAAGAATAATTAAAAGTCATCACCTAAAACTCACAACCTACAGATACACATCAATCCACCTTTAACTTCTTATGTTATTTCTTTATTTTGTAATAATCATGTTATAGTAATTGTAATTGTAATAGTCTTGTGCATCACTCAAGGTTTTTTTTAAAATAAACAACTTTGTAAGTAAACTGCAAAAAGTATATTAAAAAAACATCTTTTGTTTACCTGCATCTCCACCACCTTGCCCTTGCTCTCTGGGCTAAGTGACCATTCATAAGCCAGAGGCTCATGGTCGTCTGTGCTCTGGTTACCATAGAGAGTAATGGAGTTGCGTGGGAGGGTGATGACCTGATTGGCTCCAGCGATGGCTACAGGTGGGTAGTCCATCGCCTTGTTAACTGACAGCATAGCTTGGGTTGAGTTTTGAGCACCATCTGAGTCAGTCACTGTGAGGCTACAAAAATGTAAGAGTAAAGCTCAGTGGTTAAGGACTACTGATCGAAAGGTCATGAGTTCGAATCCCAAGGCCACTAAGCTGCCACTTCTGGGCCCCTGAGCAAGGATCTTAATTAACCCTCAATTGCTCAGCTGTATAAATGAGATAAATGTAAGTCACTCTGGGTAAGAGCATATGCCAAAATGCCGTAATTATAAATGTAAAAGAAGCTTTTAAAAAGAGATATTAAACCGTGTAAAGCAATTTTGAAAAATATGCAAACAGCCTGGTTAGCCATGTATGCAAGACGTCTGTCTAATACAGTCAATAAGTGTTGTATACAGAGCTAAGAAAATTACATCACTCAGACTTCTAGAAGTTTCACAACGGGATAACATTTAAAGGAGGTTAAAATGTTCATTCACACTTAAAACAGCAAACATAACTTGAAGTTTAACTAGATACAACTTACAATAGTAACTATGATAAAGTATCCAATAGTTATTATTGTTGATAACTGATTAAAAAGAATTGGTTGCTATTGCTATTTAGTGCTTTCTGCTCTACATAACTCTTTTCTTGCTGGAATGTATCTGAAATTACAGTGGTGCTAGTGGGTTTTAATTTGGTGTAATCTGAACCAAAACACCTCGGGCTCTTACTGATACTGTGAAGTGTGTAAGCGATATAGCAAATGGCCCAATCACAAAGTGTTTACTTCTAGCAACAGATTTACAGGGTGTCTCCAGGTATCAAGTTAAACTGACTACTGAAAACTCTTTGACTGCGATAAATTAAGGCCAGAATTACAATGATCACACAACAAATATATAAAAAAAGGAATATAAACACCAGCAAGCAACCCCTGGTTTGAGCAACAAAAACACAAGTTGGTGTACTGTTTTTGATGAATGTCCCATTACTATTATATACTGTATTGTTGCACCTCTAAAAATGATGAAGTACTCATCAATTAGGTGAAGAAAAGAGAAGTGTCATATGACTCTTCCACCACATATTAGAAAAAAGGAGGCAGCTGCTGACATCTACAAAAGCTCATCACAGATCCCATTGTTCATGCTTATAATTCAAATATGTGGAGTAATTTATTAATTAGGTTTCAGTCTGACCCTGCTGAAATGCTTTTACCTGAAGGTGTAGTTGCCAGGGACAAGGCTGGTAAGGGTGAGAATGGCTGTATCTGCTGAGACCTTCTCCTCTCGGAGCGGCCCCTTCACCTCTTCCCAGTGCCACGCCACTATCTTATCATCATCAGTGCTTTCTGGATAATATACATACATACACATTGTCTGACTTAAACTATTCCACCAAAAATTCTAACACACTTTTGGTGCTTTCATATTGTTAAACAATTATAAAGTGTTAAGGACAAGTAATAAAAAGATACAAAGCTTTTAAAGAAAATAAAGACATAAAATCTGGCCAAGTATGGTTTGTATAAAGGTACATTTTTAGCACAAATGTTAGGACAAATGCGCACAATTTGTCTATTTTATCAGCTTTAAACAACAATCTTTTAGAATAAAGCATCCAAAGTTTTTTAACTGGTGGTGCAGTGTGTAATTCTCAAGAGTGTTGTGTAAATTTGTACTGCACATGCCATAGGGCCATTGGAGTAACTGTAATTTTAATATCTGTATTAAGCTGTCAATACATCCGTGTTGTGTACCATATTAAAGTTCTATTGCTTCCAGTCAACGTAATTTATTTATTTATTGTTAGAAAGACTTTTAAATGCCTGTAAAAAATTAATAAAATACCAGTCTTTAAAACAGATTATAGCACATGTACCAGTTAGTAAATGGCAACATTATATAAACCTGCATATAAACCTGACTGTCTGGTTTGTTTAAGAGCGGATACACATATAGCTATTTGCCTATTTAAATGATACAATAACCAGTTTTTGTAGAAGTGGTGTATAAACCTTTAAATAAATTGTACACCAGTTTTCACTAAAATGAGCTTTTTGTTTCCTTGTACCCATGTGCAATAACAAATTGAATCTAATCTAATCTTATCACCTTGTGTCACCACTCAAAATGCGTCTCAATTGGTGGATCTCTGGCAGACTTTTGGTTCAGATATCTGACTTGAAAATGCCATACAGAAATATACTGCCCATAAACACCAGCTTAAATGTACAGTATCTGCATTACAAATATTTTTAAAACAGTGGCAGAAAATCATTACACAATCTATCCAATGCAAGACTTTACTGAACAGAAAATCAATCACAAAAACAAAACGGGACTATATTTATGCTCCTAAGCAGTATTACCACCATATAGTGTTGCCTGTATGTTTGAAACCCAATATGCTCATTTAACAGATCACTGGCCAAAACCCCAGCACTTTAGATTACAAACAAATCATTTCGTTTTCATTATAAGCATTAAGAATCGATTCTAAGTATTAATAAACGTCTATTTAAACAGTGGGGTTTCCACAAGAGCAAAAACTGATACTCACGGCTGCCATCAATCACAGTGGAGCTCGTTGGTAAGGAGATCTCTTGGTACTTTGGTGAAACTACAGCAACTGGTGGCTTATTGACTCTTGGCTCTGTGGAAATTTTTTTTATAAAAATGGAAAAAGCTTAGACTATTCAAATATTTTATAAAGCAGCTTGCTGCAGAAACTGATTTCTAAAAATATCACTTAAGTCATATTCATGGTGTCCGTTTCCCCAGGGAGCAAATATAATAAACTGTCACCTCTAAATGAAAACTTTTCTGCAGTCAATCAATTCATACCAGTTGTAGATATCATTATAGTGAACCTCCTATAGAGATATTTCTGTTTTTCATCCAGATACAATGAAGTCCATGTACCATATCAACTACATTTTAAAAAAGATAAAGTAACCAATTTGAAGACCATGACGACAATTAAGACCCTATTTAATTTTTGTTTTTCCCTGACCTACGTTTTATTACAAACTAAAAATATTTTAGAAACACCGCTGATGATCACACAAATTATTGTTTTTTGCCCTGTCAGTAAGTTGCATTTGAAAAAGTAAAAAGTAAACAAGTAAAAGCAGTCACCTGGTTTAACTGTAACATTCACATAGCCTTCACCATGTGCACCATCACCATCCACAATCACCTCAAACTCATACAGACCCACAGTCAGCTGAGGAGAAAAAAAAACAAAACTAATCAAACAAAACTAATTGTATTAAATGCTTGACTGAATGAATAAATGAATGAATGAATAAAATTCTAATTATTATTCTTTAACCTTGCTTAGTTTGAGTGTGCCGCTATGTTTTCCTTCCATTTCTCCACTGTAGTCTTTAGGGTGTGTCCTCAAACGCCAGTCAAAGGCATAGTTAGTCCCTAAAAAAAGAAGAAAAAAATAAAAAAAACATTATACTATTTAATAAATAAGACACCATCACAGAGGAGCACACAAGTAATTCAATTGCAGTAAATTACCTGCAGGGGGTGCTGGCACTACAAAAGCATTCAACTCCACTTCACTGCTTGGAAGAGTGACCTCCACATTGTTTCCAGCAGATACCACCAGCTCCTTCACTGTTTTGGAAACAAATCAGGATTAGGATCAGTATTTACTGATAAAACAAGTGAAATGCAAAGCAAAATTAGATTTGTCTGAATCCTGGGTCCAGAATACCAGTGAGAATGTGACATTTTATTAATGTATTTAGATCAGTTGTCTTATAAGGCAGATCTTTGATAGCTATTGAGGTTCCTGAAAAAAACGTGGCTAAAATTAGGTATCTTCTACATGATGTGAAATGTTTTAGGTATCTTCTACATGATGTGTTACATGACGTAAAAATGTGTGTTAGTCTGTGTGTAATGTGTGTAAGAGATTTGCTTTATATTCTTATCACATAGCAAAGATCTGAACAGTGGAAGAGGAATCAGTTATCAATCCTTCATTTTCTCTACTCACTTTTCTTGACAGTTAAGTAAGGAAGAAAAACTTCTATTATGGTATGTGGACGGAAGACTATGGTAATGAAGATCCGTTTGTTTAAAAGTTTGTTTAAAACCAACCAAGTACTCTATTCTTTGTTCTCTTATGATGAATAATCAATGTATCCTTTTAAATATATTCATGCAAATCCCGAGAACCATTTTTTTGCACTCTGTAACACTCTTAAGAAAGTTTGGGTAATGCAGGAGTATCTATCCAGGATCATTAATCAGTACTTAATATTTTAATATCAATACAAATATCAAATTAATATTTGCTTGAGACACATTCAAGTGTTAGTAGTGACTTCTTAAAGCAGTGAATTTCCACCACATTGCACATGCAACAGTCTCTAAACCCAAAAAGGTCCTTGGTGACAGAATAAAGAATTACTGGGGACAATAGACAAATATTATAATAAATATTCTGTAACTAAACCAACCTTTTAGAAATAAATTGTTATGTATACAACACAATTTGTCAGTCCTACTGATAGAAAGATGTTTTGACACATTTAAAAGATGGCCAGATTAAGGTACCTAAGAAGGCAGCCTTCTTTGCAAACTTCTAATTCAGACAGCTTCTTACTTCTGAATACAATCCAAGTTGGCAGCATTTATACCCATATCCAGCTTATCAAAAATGGCCATGGAAACCTTACATTTCCTCCTGCAGAAAAGCCTTTGCAGTTTTACAAAGTATAGAGCTCTTTTTGAAAACTCAATGTAATGGTGTAACAGTACAAACTCAATGTAATGGTGTAGCTCATACCCGGTGGAGTCCCTGCTGGGGTGGAAGAATAAGGCGCATTTGTTGGTGACCCAGAACTGCTATTGGAAGATGAATGATCCATATTGTCTTCTGGCAATGTTGAATTCTGCCAGGATGATAAAGTTGCCTCCTCTCTGCTGCTGTTGACCGGCTCATTCATCGCTTTATTGGCTGATTCAGAGAATAAAATCCCACTAGCTGCACTCGCTGGTGTTGTAGAGAAGGGCTGAGTTCCCAATTCATCCTAGGTTAAAGCCAAAAAACTCATACCTTGTGCAAATCCTAAGAACCATACTTAGTTAAACATTTTTTTACAATATACATAATAAACTAATAAATAAAATGATCAGCACTTACATGACTGCTGTATTTGTGCCCAGGCCCTCCATTAACATCAGCAAGCAATGCCTGCCGTGGAATTCTCCCCTTCTTTGACTTATTCTTGTCGAGCAGCTGCAGGATACCGAGAGAATTGATGTGTGGCTGTGGCAGAGATGAGATTTCACAGCCATTGGCCCGAACACACTTCAGCAGGACACAGTAGCCCCCAAGGCTCCAGACTGCACTGCACGAGGGTTCCAGGCAGCATGATTCCCAACAATGAGTGCCACCTTGGTCTACTGCCAGCGGCTGCCAGCCTAAGCCAATCACACTGCTGCAGGGGATCCCCAACACACCACCTGACACTCTGCACATACCCGCCACCACACCTGAGAGAGGGAGAGAGAGAAAAATTGTGTAAATTATTGCCACTTGTTTGATTATTGGCACATGCATTATGTACAAAATCGTATCCATGTCTAAAATGGTCTCTGCTGCTATCTGGTAACTGAAACCTTTCTGTGAGATAAAATTAATCTTAAAGCAGAACTGAAAGAGAGGATCCCTCAAAATGGCCAACCCTAAATGACTTCTGATGCTATCTACTCTTGTCGCTTGTACAGTGCACTTAGATATTTAATGGAGTTTGGTTAGAAGACCGTGATAGTATTTTTTAGATAGTATTGAGGTATGCCTCAATTATATGTTAAGGCAAGCAGAATGACACATTCAGAGACTCTCATGTCATGAATGATTCACAACCACATTTTTATATATTTAAAAGATTATTCTTTTGCCTCTTGCAATCATGTAGAAAAAATAAACACTGGTCACAGTCTCCAGAAGTTGTAAATGAAATGCTTGCAATATAAGTGCTAAGAAGCCTGGAATCAAGACCTCAGGATATCCCTCTAAAGGGATGTCTTAATTGCTAAGATACTTTATTAAAAACGTGTGTGCTTATTAATCTGATTTAAAGAGCCAATTCTAGGGTATAGGAGCCAATAACAGCAATAAATCTCTTCGGACACCCAGCAAAATTTTGCTAAAAGTGGAACAACATTGTCATGATTCAACTAAAGTAATCTTGGTTTTTTTATACCGATCAAAACAAATTATACAATAATTTTGTACAATCCAAGTTTGTACTCATTTCACTTTGAATGTAAACATCAAACGACAGAAATAGGGAAGAGGAAATTTTTCTTTTCATAACAAAAGCTACTCATATCCTTTATCACAGAACACTAACAGCTTTAAGTTGCTTCACTTAGCAACATTTAATTTGTTTCCTTCCCAAAAAGGCAGGATGTGACACTGCGGCAATGCTTTCGACCTCTTTATTCTTCTGACTCAAAAACACGCAGCACAGTCCAAGGAGCTCCGAGCAGCATTGGATCACTATTAAAGACACGATGATGGCAGTTAAAGGCCCTGGGGGTTTAATTTAGAGACGGGACACACTGCAAGCCTTTCTCCCAATTCCCCCTCCGTGAGAAAGCTGCTCTCTCATGCACAAAGCAACTATTGTCCTCCCTGAATCGAACTACTCAGTCCGGGTACCATCAGTCTGTGACTGTAACAACCATTTAAACAGATATAAAATCAGCAACAATGTAATAACAGACAAAGAAAGATGACGGCACAAATATTTTAGACAACTAAATAACAAATAAAGAAAAAGAACAATGGAGCTGAACAGTGAGGTTCCAGAAATAAAAATGGCAATTTAAATTGTGATTATTAAAATGTGATTCCCTGTTCATACTGAAGCCAAAGAAACCGCTGGTGAGTCTGGTTTCAAATAAAAATAAATAAATAAAAACTGAAGTGGCAGAGATTGACCATAATCACCACATTCTACAGACTATTGGTTATGTTATAGGGTTATGAGGAGTTTTGTTGTGGTGACTAGCAGTTGGTTTGTAGGTAATCAGCTACTATAACATAAATTTAGTTAATATAAATTTACTTTAACAGGTCAGCACTAATAACACTCTGATAACCACCAATCATGAATTATCTTCAGGAGACTGAGCTGCTTTTTGTGTCCTTAGTTTACATAATAACGCACAAAATTATTTTATCTAGGTTAAATTTTTTAATCAAACATGTTCAACTTTAGGTATGACATTATTTATAAAAATAAAGACAAGGAACAGCTATTTCAACTAAAACAACAAGAAATATGTTACTTATGCAAAGAAAATACAGTTAATGCTGCTAAATCAGCTTAAATTATTAATTATTATTAGTACACCGTTATCTCAGAAAAGACAATATGTACCATTACTTTTTCACAAATTTTTCAAAATAAGCAGTATAAGATCATGATTCAATTAATTTCATTTTTGGGGTTTTTTTTTTTTTAACAAAATGACTACAAAATGTACTTCTGAAATGAGGGTCTACTTTAAACAAGCTTAAAAAAAGTCATGAAATGAATAAGCAGCTTTTTAAAAAAAAAATACAAAGATTAAAGCCACAATAAGGCTGCATGAACCATGTGTGTTTCCACCACAGTGATATGGTCTGCATACAAAATCAACATAAGTAAATCTAGCTTACCAGCAGGAGGGCATAGGCAGAGCAACCAGCCCAGAGCTAGAAGGAAGTGCTGACTAGATCTTTTCCAACATGGCAGACCACACCAGTGTGTTCTTTCTACTGCATGCAGCATCTTGACACTAAGAACAAGGAATCAGATAAAGGAGAAAATCAATTTCTCAAACTGGACAAATGGGACACAATTTGGGCATTAAAATACAAAATGAAAATGTTTTAGTGTAACAATAGTAATTAATATAAAATACCCCTATGGTTGAAGATACCTTTTTTCCTAATGGAAGACTGCAAATGGAGGATGGTGGGAGGAACAGGGTAAGAGGTGAAGAGGGGTCCACACCAGCACCTTGATGGACCAGAGCGGCATTGCACTCCTACACTGGAAGATTTCACTGGTATCTGAAATAAATATAGTAAATCAATGGTAATAAAACTTCCCTGTACTCTTAGACATTACAATGCTGAGATCTAAACATACAAAAAACAGGTGCTAAGTCTAATATGGACCTGGGTAATTACATGATAACCAAGTGAGGTTTATTTGCCCTGCATACCCAAGTGCTGCTTCTGAAGTTCTACACTGTTTAACAACTTCTCTTACACCTTGGTTGAAAAATGTGTTAAAGACGATAAAGAAAAACTTCTAACATGAAGCAACACTGGGGTTTTTATGTGACAAATGAACCCGTATGGCCACAAATCAATGTATTAAGGCAACGCAGTATGGAAAAAAAATTAACATTCTCAAATATGTGAAAAACAAATAAAGAAAGAACTTCTGTAGTCATTAATTCGCTTCCTACTCTGCAGGATGTGACGGCGACATAACATTACAATCCAATCTTTAATCTTTTAGCCTCATGGTACACGAAAATATTTGATAAAACACACCTCATATCCTTTTGAGGTAACTTACAAAACTAATGTTTAAACTCTCACTGACACTCAAGTCACTAAAATATTTTTCTACTTTCATTGATGAAAGCAGATGGAAGCAGATCTGAGCATAGACCCACCTATAATATAAAGTATAGGTTGATGTCAATGCACAAAATGTAATACAGTATAATACAGAGAGTGAACTACTGCTTATAAGAGTTAGATTAAACCATTAAATGTAACTATAAATGCATCAATTGTATATTAATAAATTTAAAACTGTAATCAGGGGTAAATTGCTATGGTGTACAAACAAGAACAAGCTATTTACATTTTCACAGAAAAATACATCACAATCTATATTTTCTTTTTCAACATCTAGATTTAGGCCCTTTGTGGATATATTAACCTCCACTCTTTTGTGAAGGATTTCTGTTTGAGGATGTGCTCATTCAGCTATGAGATCAGACTCTTATGTTGGGTGAGGAGGTCTGGGCAACAGTCTGCATTCATCTTACAGGTTTTTAGTGGGGTTGAGGTCAGGGCTCTGTGCAGGACACCTGAGTTTCACTCCAACCTTGACAAATCAAATACACCCTGTCTCTCTTCCATCCATGTTGTATTCTCACCTTATGCTTCAAGATCCTGTTCCTGCTCCTGGCTCTGGACCCACTCTGACCCTGACCAGTGTAGTGCAGTTACTGAAGATTAACGAATGAACTAGTTTCAGGTTTTTTTTGGTTAGAGAGCTCTCATGGTTTTGAAAGCGTTTACTCACGGTAAACATTTTCCCAATGCGCCTCATGTTTGTGAACAGGATACACCCCAAAGAGAAACATTATACACTCAGACCATCTGTGAGATTAAAACACCTGAAGCATGGAATAGCGTGTCAAAAACAGACAAGATAAGGAATTACAGTCATATATTTATATTTATAGAACTAATATCTCCATGTACACTTAATGTCAAAATGGAACAGTGCATAGAAGAGTCCTACATCCTGACAGCTCCTCCAGATCATCTTAATCATCACTGATCAGGTTCAGGGGAAAGAATTTTCGGGCTGATTAACAAGCAAGTCTGTGTCGTATCACGTTTATCACGTGTTAAAATATTGCTCTCCAATATGAACACGACCTGCACTTGCAGGTGATCATGAAACTATGTTACAGAGAAAAAAAAAACAGTAGCATTCTACAAAAAAATCTCATCAGTGTCAATCAGTGTCAGCTTTAGATGAGATCTAAAGCTATTCTACAACAATCAGAGCCACACATGATCTGTCACAATAATCCGATCATGGTTACTAACAGCTGTTTGTTTCTAGGCTATAAAACACCTCGCTGCTCAGGTACATCTCATAAAGCATCATTGCTTACAATACACGTGACATTATCTCTTGTTATAAGCTGATGAAACAGTGTCACTCACCTCCTTAGTGAGATCCCTGCTACCGGTGAGTGTTCAGTGGCATTTACACTGCAGGTTTTCTCGGATCCTGTACGCGTCCTGAGGTCAAGCATTTCTCCTGTACCTTCACACGGAAATAGCACGGAATCTACTTCCGCCCTCACTGACACCTGCTGTATCACCCAGATTTTGTCACATGTATCTTAATTTTTAGTAGGTTAAAGTGAATTCTTGGATAAATGTAACAGTTAAAGCGTCGTATGACGTTTGATTTGAGGGAAGATATACAAAGTTGATTCGTTTAAATGCGTTCAAATGAGAATGTTGTCACGAGTTGTGCATGAGATCAGATGGAAGGTTTTGCCACTAACAAAGATGGCGGAATCAGTCCGCGGTTGTTTATTAATTTCCTTTAAATTTGTAAACGCCATTTTAGATTTTTCAGTTTTATCCATTCAGTATAATGTTCCTTTTATATAACTGATATTTTTTGTGCAAGTTCGACATGATTCACAATTTAAACTCGGTTAAAATCTGTTTAAAAATTGATATATCTCTTTTCTGGGCTTGGAGCGCCTCCTATTGGTTAGATGGTTGAATGGATGTTTGGATGGATGGTTGGATAGTTAGATGGATGGATGGTTGGATGGATGGTTGGTTGGTTGGATGGTTGGTTCCTTCCTTCCTTCCTTCCTTCCTTCCTTCTTTCCTTCCTTGTCTCATCTCGTCTTGCCTCTTCTCATTAGTTCTCAAACATTTCTGAACCTTTATTATTATATTACTCATTAATTATCTTTACACTTACAGAACCCAACACTGCACCCAAAACATTTTAGATTTACATTGTATTTACTTCCAGTTCAAGCACAACCAGCTGCACTCTTCAAGATTTCAGCCTTGGATGCTGAAAGACTGAGCTGCATATTTGAATTGATGCCACAGGTTGTGTTCAGGTCTGGATTAAAAAGAATTAACATTCTGTATAGGAAATCCGGACTAGTTATCTTAAACAGGGATTAACTCTGGGGCACACAGAGGAGCAGTGCTTCTGAAAACTTGTTTATTTGTAAAGCACATTGGTTTGATATTTGTTTCTATAATATGATGCAAATAGCATGGCATAGTGGTGAAAATTTCCTTTTAAATAATTTTTTAACATATTTTTCTATATTTAATTTATACTCTATTCTGTACAGCTAATCCCATTTAATCCAATTTTACTTCAAATTCAGTTTTCATAAAAAGTATTTCACTGCATGTACTATGTACTAATGTGTATCAGACAGATAAAATTTATAAGTAAAATAAACAAAATAAACATTTTTGAAGTGTTTCACACTGATTTATCTAGAGAGAATTTTATTTAAAAATTTGAAAGTGTCTTCTTCAAAGCAATTTCTGAATTATGTAATATGTATTTGATTGTATTGTTGTCTGACAGCTTCTGGTTTGAGCAGAAAGACTCAGGTTACTGTTTGGTGTCACATGCTCTTCTCATGTACACAAGGGTTTTTCTCAGGGTACAAGTTTCATCCCCCAAAGACATGCTGGTAGGTGGATTGGGTAATCTAAATTTCCCCCAATTGTGAACGAGTGTGTGAATGAGCATGGCACTTTCTGATTTATACTTATATCCCATGGAAGGGATATTCCCATTGTTCATGGGACAATAGATCCACTTTGATTCTGACCAGAATTTTAGCAAAATTTAATTAAAAAGTGCTAATTTTGCTAGTTCAAAGGCATAACTGTATCATGTATTTGACAGAAAAGAATATGGCATATCACTTTGGTAGTACCAAAACTTATAATCTGAAAACGTATAAAATCTTATTTGTGTTACACCTAAATACAATCTGAAAGGTAATGTTGCTATATTGCAGCCTGGACATTCAAACCACCTAAATTATATTTGAACCCATTCCATTTATCCATTAACCTAAATTCCATTCATCATAAATAACTGTCTCAAAACCAATTTAATTTATAGAGATGTGCTAGATCTCAAAAATATGCCATATTTAACCTTATGGTTCTCCAATGTGCAAGAATTCAACACTGAAAGGAAAGTGGCAACTTCCTCACACCATATGCACCTCTTCCGGATACATGAGCTCACATTGTGAGGGGAGAGAACAATGGCATCTTTCCTATCCGGAGAGCATGGACACTTATTGTCTTTAGCACTCAACACAGGAAGAACATGTGAAACTTCATATAGACATGAACCCTAGCTCAGGATCAGAGGCCAGAGACCCTGGAGCTGTGAGGTGGCTGCATCACATGAATTTATCATGCATGCACAAACAGAGTCTCATAACACTTTAATTTCATGGAATGACCGCTTCCTCCTTCTCTGTTGTGCCTCAGAGTGCCTGTTGTACTTGTCTGTTCATGATAAGCACATCTATAATAAGGAACAAGGCATTATGTAAGCATTGTGGACACTCCTGCCTGGCCACCTTCTGTTTTAGTGTGTGATTAGGTTTTGACTGCTAAACAACAGGAAAAACACGGACTATGACACTCCTGCTACTGTATTGTTATAATGCAGAATGAAATGAGGGACATAAAGGCAGCAGTTTAACTGGTTAAGAGTTAAATAATAATAATTAATGGCTGAACTTACATCCCATTCCATCCTGACATGCATACAAAAAATAAGTTAAAGGAACTGTAGTCATTATTCATTTAGAGTCTAACACAGTTAAGCTGTGTCCTTAGCAAAAATGTGTTAAGTTGGTGAAAAAAACATCTGGAAATCTGACTTATGACTAGTGTAGAGTTCTTGTGTTTGTATGTAACTCCTATTTGTCATTTAATATTTTATATACTCTACTATATTGTGGGGGTGGAGCTTTGTGAAAAAGACAGGAATCATGTAAGTCTTAAACCCAATTTACTTTAAACATGAGCATGTTAATTAATTAATTATTCATTATTTACTGAGTAATTAGATCTTGTTACAAACCTAAACCAGACAAGAAAGCTACTCTTATTTTTTAATGTAAAATAACTTATGACTGTCCTGATTTTGACGTTGTAAGTGACTTTTGATTGTAGTTTAAATCATCTTTTCTGTGGTCTGTGTTACTGAAGTCACTTATCATTATAATTTGCATAGAATTAACAGCTATTAAATTCAAATTTCCATGTAGGAGAGTCCTGGCAGAGAGGCAGTTTCAGGCTTTTTATTGCTGTAGGTGCTTTTAGTAATGGAAATGCTTTTTGCTGAAATGTTTTGTGTTTTGTTCCAGTCTGAAGTTCCCTGAATTTGGCAAATGTACACAAGCACTCTGCATAAGACATCCTTGCGTCTGGCAGTGTAATCTAAGTCTAAGACTAATATAATATAATGCTTATTAGCATAAACTGGTTGATAAGACAATGGAGTACCTGGAATGGGATTTAAGAGACCTGAAGCATATTTGTGGCTATATATGACATGATGATATAATGATATTTAACTTCATATTTCAAAAAAGAGACAAACAAACGGATTGATCCAAAGTAATTAGATGGATTTACATGTCTCTTAAACAAGGCTTATGAATTTAATAGCAAACTACACGATAAGTCACACAAACATCCAAAGCAAGAACTAAGACAATTAAGCTTTGCTTTCAAACAGTCTGTCAGTCTGTTAAGGAGAGAGTGACCTGCATGTCACATGATACACAGGTGTACAATTACAACAGGAAGAGGATTGTGGGTGGGACCACTGCATGAAGTCTGGGACAAAAGACAGGGAGGACACTTTTCAGTCTGATCAGAGTCCAATAGATAATTCAGTTAAAACAATTCAAAGCTACATTCTCTAAATGCTTCTCTGTAGAACTTGTTAATACCTTTTGAACTTTTGAAACCTTTTTTTTCTTATTATTATTAATTCAGGTTTAAAGGCAGAACATCAGTATATGCTTAATGACACATTCCTTACTTATATGTCTGTAAGTATATCTGCTTGAAAATAGAACCAAACATCTTACTCCTTCCAAACATACACCAAACAACTCAGATGATCACTTAAAGGTTTTGTCCCCAGGCTGGAATTTTTATTTCCTGGTTGTCAAGTCTAGGCTCATACAGTATTTTCACCAGAGATACATGTCAGAACCACAAAGCATTAAAAACAACACATGAACTTGTGTGTTTGTGTTTGTGTGTGTGTGCTTCAGAAACATACATATACATGCAGATACTGTATATTCAGTATAATGATTTTGTACCACTGTGTAAAAGTTAACCTGACAGTTTGTGTACACAGAATAAAGATTGTCTGTGAGTAAGCAGATAATGAGTGAACACTGGGTGTGGTGTGTGTGTCACTCCTTTACTTGCACTGGCACATTCCTTTAAAGGCCGCACCCTTCCTCATCCCCCTCCCTTACCTGTTTGATGTTGCTAGGTGACACAAGCTTGTGTGTGTTTGTGTGTGTGTGAATGAGTGTGTGTGTGTGTATATGTGTGTGTGTGTGTGTGTGTGTGTGTGTATATGTGTGTGTGTGTGTGTGTACATACAAATATGTTCTGAATACATTATAGACAAGTCCGAATAAGTCTGCTGAAATTAATCAGAGACTTAGAAGAATATCAGAGACAAGGAGTACATATGCTGATGGGGATTATGAATGTGTGTAGAGAATCCCTGTAAAGACTAATAGATTTTATTGGTCAAGATGTGACTAAATGTCTTACTCCACCCACATGCATGAGAACAAGTGGCATTCCTTTTCTATGGTATTAACATATTAGCATAAAAGCAGTGACGGGTGTGTTTATTTATGGGGGGATGGAGTAGTATTGGAAAAAAAAAAAAAAAACAAGTATAGCACAGGTACTAATAAGATTCAGGTGCTTGAAGCATAGTTTGTAATATATTTATAAATAAAATAAATCACCAGTCTACCTTTTGTGCATATAGCATTTTTATGATGGTGTCAGTTTTTTTTTTTTTGTTTGTTTTTTTCTCCGCCACAGTCCACCATCTATCTCTGTACTATCAGATAACAAAGGAAGTAAGAAAACAGTGGCGTCTGGGAGATGGAGTACTTTTATGAAACACACACTTAGCACACTTTTAAAACGATTAGAACTAGTCCTACTGCTGGGGAACAAAAACTGCAGCTTTCCATGTTGTTTGAGGTTTCAGGGCTGGTTTAAATATTCAGTGTTGGATTTGTCTGTTGAGCTCCAGGTTGAACATTGACGCTCTGGGAAAGTTGGGAGGAGTTAAAAGAAGAAAAAAAAAATTGGAAGGAGGACCGAGCAGTTCCTCTTCGCATTGAACGCTGTTGTCGGACACGGGCGAACAGAACGGAGTTCCAACAGGTTTCTCCGGGACTGGTTTTGGCCTTAAATCTGAACAGGGAAGGGTGGAGACCAGGAATGTGACGCGGCGCCATACCACAGTCTGTGGACTGGGGCAGAAACGAGTCTTCCCGGCCTGAATATCAAGTTATTTCATCGGCGACAACCTTATTAAAGACTCAAAGGTAAGAAACAAAGTAAAGTCCTCTTCCGCTCGATCACCTTGAAGTTGTCGGTAAAATAAGAAACAACTTTGTGCATAAATCTGTGTACTATTTAGACCAGTATACACTCATGCACACAGACTGATTAGTAGTCAAGATGCTACTGGGCCGTGGTCATTTATTAGAAAGCATACTGAAAGCTTATGCCCATGTTTATCTGCTTTGTTTTAAAGTTAGGGCGCATCCTTCCACACAGTGTGCATTGTAATGGGAGATAAACAAGACAAGTTTATTTAAATGTGATGTATATAAATAGGTATAAAAAAAAAGCTTTAAAAAGATATTTGATCATTATGGATTGAGAAGTTTCCCACATCTGATGATTTGCTAGTTTAATTTGAAACAAATTTAAGGCGTTTAATCAAATTATATTTCTATGTAGCTCAACTACAAAACTTTACTTCTAATAAAAAAGAATAAATTTAAGATTTGTACATTATAAATCAGTTTGTAGCTCATTCTACACCTAATTTCTGTTGACTTTTAAGACTGAGTATTAATGAATGTTGCATTCATTCCTAATGCATTTCATGCCTAGTCTTGTCTTATCTGTTAGGACTTTGGTTGATATTTAGATCTTTATTAATGTGCTCATCCAGTACTACTGTGTTATGTAACAATGACATTCATTTAAAATGTGCTTACAGTTGTAAGTATAGTTTCACATAGAATGCTTAATGTATTTTCAGTTAGTGGATCTCTTATTATTTTGTATTATTTGCCTATTGCTGAGAGTGCAGTCTTTATTTAAAGACTAACATAGTAAGATTTATTAACATTATATGTTATACCAAAGCAAATCTTTTAAAAATGACATGGATCTGCACTTAATATCTGTGCTATTATACTCTATGATTTTCTATGGCTGACGGAAAGTAAAAGAAAACAGGGAAGGTATTTAGAAATAACAGGCCTTGGCCTGACTTTACCAAAGGCAATGCTAGCCTGTCAAGTCTCTAAGATGTGTACTAAACTCATTGTGTACTAAACTGTAAAAACTAAGAAGCATTAACTTTATCTTTATAAAAAAAAAAGCTTTATCAATATGCAAAGGAAAATATTCAAAAAGTAACACAATGGAAGTCTGCTAACATTTAAAATATAACTTATTTCTATATAATTTAATAATAATGCAGACTTTTTAAGAAAGGTTAGGTTATGATATTTAATTGTTTTTCTTTTTTGGGTTTTAATACATTGTCACATGTTTATGCAGTACAGAGTAACTGATTAGTATGCCAGTAGACATGGCTAAATTTTACAACAATACTTTGGTGTTAGAAGATTATAAGAAATTAGCAAATGATATGATTAATTTCATTTTATATATACATATGCTTGTAACCATGCATTATAATATCATAATAACACATGGGAAAAGCAGGCCATGGCATCCATATTAAAGTGAAAGCAGATATGAAACTTATAAACAGGACATACCAACAAAATTTACAAATGGACAAAAGAAAACCTACCAGAGAGGCTGCAGAAATGGGGCTTTTATCAAGGTGGAGGGAATCATGACTAGCTACAAATTCCAGTTGATTTTAGTGCAGACCCTTCAGGTGTACTAGTAAACAACTGAAGATGAAAAGGTATTTTGGATTTTAGCATGACAATGACCCAGGGAAAATATAGGATTTTGAATGGTCTAGTTTTCTTACTTTAAATGCATTTAAAGACAGAGGCTATATAGGCAATCCATCATTTTGTTAACTGGTAATTAAATTAGTAGTTTGAGTTGACCATAGTTTTATGCATATTGTATGAAAGAAATAAGATTCTTGGGAAGAACATTAAATAAACCCTCAGGGCTTAAGCAATAACCTTTTACTCAGTGTTTCCCAACACCCTGCACTGTGCAATGTAGTGGGTCAGGCCATGAAAATAACTGAGTTATGTAAGATTAGATCTTAAAAAATTCATTCCAAAAAAATGGTCTCACCATAATACTTACAAATGAAACTGTAAGAAACATATTTACTAAATACCATCTTAAAACACAAAAGCTATTTAGGATATTTAGTTAGAACACTCCTGTGTTGAGGAATTGTGTCTACATTTACAAACACTTTTGAGGCTCCACTTTCAATGAATGTTCACATTTTGGAACTGGAACAAAACATTTCAAGATTTCATAGACAATTCTATCCAAAGTAGCATGTAAGTCATATTACAATCTATTTTAACAAATCGACAATGACATAAGTGCAGCAAAATCACCAGACGACTAAAAACAAATGCAAGGCAGAGGCAGGCTAGAGAGGCAACACAACTTTTGTTATATATTACATTGCAGTTACATTTGAAATCTGGGATTAAATTTTTTGATTGTTGTTTATTGGTATAAGAGAAGCAAGATAGTTGGTATCTTTGGGTGTATTTTCAATACTGTTTTTATATAAATGGTGTATTTTACAGCAGCAGACATGCAATCAGGTTTCAGGAGCTATCAATGTATAGCCTTTCACTTTCTCCCTTGTTTTTAATACATGTTCTTTGTATGTTGTTCATTTGTTATACTGGTAATAAAAGTACCTAGATAGTAAGGAGATTTAGCAGAGCTAGGTCCTTTTTTAGCACTGGTCATAATTAATATGGGGATTAAGATTTATAAGATAAAAACATTTTGCTCTTTGTGATCACTGCAGCATACTTCAACTAAACTTAAGTGTTGAAACAATAGGAAATGTTAGTGCCTCATGCCCAGGCTTGTGAATGCTTGCTGGGACATTTTATGTAGATAATTTCCTGTTGAGATCATTAGGTTTCCACATCTTAAAGGAATATGTGTCTAATTGCATTAAAATAGGAACAAATCGGAAAATAACTAATGTTAATTGTATAAATGAAGGTAAAATGACGGTTCTCTCAAAAGACATTGCTATTTAATATGTGAAAATGACGGTCTGTGAAACTGTAAACAATCTGTCTGTCTTAAAGGATGAGCTACTCTGAATAACACAGCATTGCTACAGAAAACTGCCTTTGTGTCAAAAACTTTTCCTTCTTTTGCCACCCTCCTTCCTTTACCCACAATGAGTCACTCACAAACCCTGTCCGAGTTTCCATGGTAACACACAGTACAAATAAATGCACACACTCACAGGCAAGCCACAAATAACATACTGGAGCTATAACTGGCAAATAACTCAACCAGTAGGATTTTAGGTTCAGACTCAGAACTTTCTTAAATACAAACCTGCATGACTATGGTTGTGTCTAAATTAGTTTTTGGTGTTTGGCTTTTATATAGTCAAATATTATCAATAATGACACAAAGGACAGTAAATAAAACATATAATGGGTAAATTACATGAAATTTGTTTTCTTTTTGCAGATTGCACTCCCTGCTCCATCATGGCCCATCGCTCCCAGTGTTCTTCAGTGGGAGACAACCCTCTGGATCCCAACTATCTGCCACCACATTATCGGGAAGAGTACAGACTGGCAATAGATGCGCTGGTGGAAAATGATCTTGAAGGATACTATAACTTTCTGCAAAATGCTAATGTTGTTGAGTTCTTGTCAAGGCCAGAAATTGACCACATTAAAACTACTGTACAAGTGCCACAAAGTGTTGCATCTGTACCAGAACTGACATACCATGAAATGGATCAGGAGGGCTCTTCAGACACATACTGGCCACTGCACTCTGACTTGGATGCACCAGGACTAGAGCTTGGTTGGCCGTTGCAACAACACAGTTTTGTTGGTCCCACTGAAGTTACGACACTTGTAAACCCTGCTGACCCTGAAATGCCCAGCATCAAGGAACAGGCCAGGCGGCTCATTAAGTCTGCACAGCAGGTTAGTACATCAGTATAAAAGGTATAGAGATTTTTGTATCTAACACAAGTTCTAGATGAACTGACCAGCACCCCAACCAACTAGCAGATAAGGATTCAGTATTTAACTGATATCTAATCAAACTGTAATTCCCTTTACCCAATAGGTCATTGCAGTGGTAATGGATATGTTCACAGATGTTGATTTATTTTCTGATTTGCTTGATGCTGCTCAACGACATGTGCCTGTTTATATTCTACTGGATGAACAAAATTCCCATCACTTTGTTTCCATGGTGTCAAGCTGCAAAGTTAACCTGGATATGGTTCATGTAAGACCCAGTTACTTTCCTGTAATAAAAAAATACTCTAATCATTCAAATACATGCATATTATTCAGTGGCTTCCTGTTGAATGTGTGACAGATGATGCGGGTGAGGACTGTTGCTGGCATTACATATTTCTGTCGCACAGGAAAGTCATTTAAAGGACAGGTGATGGACCGCTTCCTTCTAGTTGACTGTAGAGCAGTGCTCAGTGGGAATTACAGGTAAGTTTAATACTCTACACTTAAAAATCTGCTTTAAAAATAATAAAAATAGGCAGTTGAAATGGTCTAATAGCACTAATCAATAAATCAAAGAGTCGCTCTTTTAATTTCAGAATTATTTTTTTCCCCCAGTTTTATGTGGTCATTTGAGAAGATACACCGCTGCATAGCTCATCTGTTTTTGGGAGAACTTGTGGCCACATTTGATGAGGAATTTCGCATTCTCTTTGCTCAATCCCAGCCCCTTGTTGTTGAAAATTCCCTGGTGCCTATGCCACCTGATAACACTAATAGTTTCTTAAGCAACCAGTTTGGAATAAAAAGGTCACAATCTCTAAGGAGTACTCGAGGATTTATTCGCCATTCTGAGCTTTTGGGATACCCGTTTGGAGGAGACCGGCTTGATACAGTTCTGCCCTTCAGAAGGGATGATCCATTTCGCCAATCTTTTGAGACAGGAGGTGTTGCTTTGCAGGCTGGCAAATTCAGTTCACATCAGATGAGAATGCAGCAGACTTTCTTGGAGCAAAACAGGCCAATGATTGCTTCACGCCAGCTAGAAATGAATGCGTATAAAAGACATAGCTATGCTGAAGGCACCCGTGAGAACTACTCCTCTTCTCGACAGTACATGAAGCAACGTGTCATGAACAACTTGGATGAGATTGAAACACACTATCAGAGAGACCAACAAATGTATCAAAGTGATAGTACACTTCCCGAAAGTGGACGCTTTGACTCTTTTCGAAGTTCTGGTTTTTACCAGCTAGATCAATATTCTGACCCTATGTATCAACTTGAACCAGAAGCTCCAGACTGTCACAATGTGTTATCCTCTGAAGATCTTGGCCATGATCCAGAAAGCAGGCTTTATCAAGGCCCGGCTCATTTTGCTCAACCAAACCAAAAACGACCAACACTCAGTCATGCATATGCCTGTCAGAGCTCACCCACTCAACTTCATCCTCCAGAACATAAACAAATGCTTCCTGTTGAAGAGCAGGAAAGAGAGCCCAAAGACCCAAGTGTTAAGGAGGGATTACGTAGCTGGAGGATCAACTCCTACCTTAATACTTACGAAAATGCTGGGGAAGAGGGCTTGCAACAACCTATAGGTCCAGATGCTTTTGATGAACCACAACCTGAAAGCAGACAATACAACCCAGAGGCTCTAGGGCTTCGCTTTAACACACAAGAACCACCTACCATACCAAGTAAACCAAAATTTGATTTACGACCTCGATATGGTAAACCTATTTTACCAGACAGGAAGCAAGTAAAAGATGTAATCGGCAATCAGGCTTCTTCAGGAGTAGATTCTCAAAAGAAATCAGATATTACAGATATACCACTCACATCAGCAGAAACAGATAGTGAAAAGGAGAAGGATTTAAAGGATGCAAAAAATTCAAAGGAGATCAGCATCACCAAACACGAATCATTCAGGAGCCGCATCAACCCAGTGCTGCAGAGGAGCTCACGGTTACGCTCCTCCCTCATCTTCAGTTCCTCAAAGTTAGAGCAACACAGCTCTACAGCTTCTGGGGAGAAACTACCAGAAGATGAAGAGAACAACGCAATTAGAACCTCTTCAATTGTAGCAGAGATTTTAGAAAAGAGGAGGTCATTTTCTAGGGAGCCTTTTGACTGGAATAAGCATAAAATAATAGATGAAAAAGACGGTAAAGTGTTGATACAAGAAGAGCTAACTTCTCAAACAGAGGAGGACCCTGCTAAGAACACTAAAGAAATTAAAAAGGAATCTAAGAATCCTGTACTTGAAGAAAAAGATATTACAAAACAAACAGAACCTTCATTGGCAATAGAGAAAAAGCCTTCAGTGGACATGAATGATCCAGCAAGCCGTCTGCAGTACTTTAAAGAGCTGTCTATAAAGAGAAAGAACTCAAAAACAGAGGAAGCTTTAAATAAAAGTAAAGAGCCACTTTCAAAAAAGTCAGATCTATCTGATAATCAACCAAGTACAGCAGCAGCCACGGTTCCATCTTTTTTAGTCACTCCTGCAGTTACCTTGACAACAACATCAACAACAATATCCACATCAACAACAGCAACAACAACAGTACAAATAGATTCTGCTGCAAAACCCTCTGTGGTAACCACAAATTCAAGGCTTAGTGAAGACAACATAGACAAGGGCAGTAGTATGATGATGGAGGAGTCCACAGATGCAGCAAAGAAAGAGGCAGTCACTAAAGAACAAAAGTTACCAAAACCCTTTCCTTCACCTAAGTTTACACTAAAACCTTTCAAGAGTTCTCACACACGTCGCACGTCTTGTGGTGACGATATTCTAACAGATGCAACAGATAGTGAAAAAAGTGAACTTAAAAAGTCTCGAAGCCTCAGCTCATCAGGCATGTCACAGTCAGAATCCAAGGAAAGTCTTAGCTTAAGTCGCCAGGGCTCCAATTTGTCCCTCAACGTTACAGGCTCAGAAGGCAAAGAGACAAAGCCTCTTGATTTTCTGAAGAAGCAAACACAGAGACTAAAAGGGTTTCTTGGGCCCAAAGGAGAGAAAAAGAATGCAGGTGGCTTAGGTAATGCAGAGGACAAGCAAATGAAAACTGTCCCTGAAGTATCAGAAGATTCTTCGAATAAAAGGAAAGAAACCCCTGATTCAATGTCAACATCAGCAACTGACAATTCCAAATCAAGCAATAAGCTGAGTCCATCTCGTTATCAGTCCTCTACCTCTACTGTGCTATTCAGCAGCAACCTCAGGGATGACACCAAGGTAATACTTGAGCAAATCTCTGCAAATAGCCAGAAGAACAGACAGGAGCTGGCTAAGCAAGCTGATGAGACTGGAAATGCTGAGGGAGAAAAAGGAGGCCACATTTCAAAAAGTGACTGTGAGCCATACCAGCGATTCCAGAATCAAAACAGATTCAACCGAGCTCAAGCCAACCCTCAGGAGCGGGACAGCCTGCTGAAGAGAATAGAGAGTATGCGCAAAGAGAAGAAGGTCTACAGCCGCTTTGAGGTAGTCTGATAATGTCAATTGTTAATTATATAAAAATAATGTAGTCTGATGAGATATTAGAAAGATCTTGTTCAACTTACATATCTGTCCTTCCACCTCTCCACAGATGGGGAACAACCTTGGATAAAAGCATGGCAGAGAGGGCGTAAATTCTACGAAAAGGTCTGAGACCTCAAAAAAGTGCCAGCAACTGATGTGATAAACTCTGAAAAAGAGCACTGAAAAAACACAAACTCAAATCTGAGGAGAGTGACTAAAGTCAAAGGAATATTCCTCAGACTGTGCCAATCTTGGGCCAGCAGTTAAGACACTTTGCCCTTGAAAGGCAACTGCGCACACTGCCTTAAAACATGAAAACAATGAGACATTATCCCTGCTGGATAAGTAACTGGCCAAAAAAGTGTTTGGATTTTAAGACGTTTCTTGATTTGTGCATTTGTAAGTTTGTGCAGAGTTCAGTGTTTGTGAATTTTTCAGTAATACGCCACTCTCAGGTGTGTAAAGTGTACTGACATGACTAGACGAAAGTATGTCATTAAGTGGGGGAAAAAAACTCACAAAATATACTCTCTACCCCAAGACACATCATGCTGCAACCACACCTGTGGTTTAGCTGTGCCAATGGAATACATGCATTAAAGAGTCTAAACAGGGTTGGTTGAGGGTGGAAATGTTAGAGACAGGTATGAGATGGTATGAGACAGGCAATAGAGAGAATGTAGTGGAAAATCTCACCAGAAGCAAGAGGGAAAGAAAAATGAAAGAACAGGAAAGTTTTGAGGTTTGTTAAGGCAGTCACGGTCACTATTATGCTGGAACACAAGCGAGAAATAACAGGCAGGGCAGACATGTTCTGATCTTAAAAACAGCACCAAAACAAATTTGAGGATTTTTACTGTTGGATTATTTAGGACCTAAATGGTGGGACAGTCAAGTCAAAATTGTAAACACAACTATGGAATTAAAAATATTGAAGGAAAAATTTAGAATATGATTTTTCGGGGGATTTTAAATGCATACTTAGGATATTATAATCACTAGGAGCTTTTGACTTTACTGTCTCATTAACTTTGGAAGACAATGTACTTTATATGAGTCAAATCTGACATTTAGAAAATAATCCTGACAAAAAAAGGTGAATTTTATCATATTTGGTTAAATAACTAGTCTCAAGACTGGGCCTAGTTTTAATATTGTCAGTGAAAAATCGTATTATTGTACCAAACAAACCGTTACTGTTAAAGACCAAAGAACTACCAGTGCCTCTAATCTGTGCAAGCTGTAAAGTGATTACATTTTACTATTGAAACTATGTTGATTATACTTTATCTTCATTATCAAATTCGGTGAACATACTGTAAATTTTGTATTATGTTAATAAATAAAAACTGAAATTCTGAAAAGGTGGTTTTGTACCATTTACTTTTAATTGATTTGTGTATAGCCAGAACTGCCAAAATGGTCATGTGAAGAACAACAGAGCACAAAAAATGCAAAAAAAAAAAAAAATCAAAAACAGCGTATTGATAACAGTGACACTTCTGTGTAAGACCAGTCTGTAATGCTTCACTGTGAAAGTAAGACACATTTTTCTGAAAGACAAAAGGTGTGATTTCATTAACAGGTATGTTAAGTGTACGTGCATGTGTGTGTATCTCAGGTATGTGAAATATGTATAAAAGATTCACCATGCGTCTGTGTCACAGCATCCAGATCCATATTTGTGCTTTGGAAATTACTCAGCTCTGCTTGCAAATTTGCCACCTGCTCCAACTTCTGCTTCTCTACATTGGAGACACATATAACATATATAAGTGGAGGACATTTTGTATCAGTTGCACCTAAAATTGATTTAGATACCGTAGATTACAAACATTTACTTACCAGCTTTCAGCAATTGCTCTGTGGTGTATTCAGCAGATTGTACCTCAGTAGGGAGTCTCTCTGGAGTCTGATGAAGATAAAAGAATATAGATGCAAAAAAAAAATGTAAGAAATTAAAAGTAATGCAATAATGTTAAATGAGCACCTTGTCCAAACTGTATATGGAATATATAGGTAAAGAAGATTAGGCTTAAGTGTAATGTTTCTAATGTTTTAGAGCCCACTTACAAACAGAGTGCATAAATTCTTATGCTGTCCAATCAGCTGCAGCAGTTGATTTTCAAACTTCATCCTAGGAAAGTATTAGCTGCACTTAATGTCACATACAGCTACAGAGTACTTATTATTAATAATATATTAATTATGTAATATATTAATGTAAATTTTTAACATAACCTTTTTAACAAAATGTTTAAAGATTCATAATTCAAGGAATACCGAATTTTCCTGTGTCTCAATTTGATTTCTTGAATTTGACAGCTGTACTGTTGCACAAGTTCCTCTTTCTGTTGTTTTAGCTCACACTGCCTGCATGGACATGGCTGGGATATTACCACAGTAAACCACCCAACAGCTGTCATTATGAGTGACATTTAATAACAGTCCTTTCTAAAGTTCTAAAGTTCAAACATAATAACGTTATTCTGGCAGGTGGGTTGTGAGTAATACAGTGAGCACAAAAAGCTGTTGAAGCTGTTGAAGATTCAAGGACAGTTATAGCATCTAGAAACAAAGTCCACATACAAATCACACAGATACTGTGACTACCTTTCAGCACACCTTAATAAGGAAATGCGCCATAATATTACCTGGTTCATTTTATTCACAAAATTTGCCTTCCAGTGATGTAAAACTGATCATAAGGGCACAAATAGTTAAGCTCCTGAACACAATGTATGTAGGAAATATATAAGAACAGGAAGTATGTACTATAGATAGTAGTATATATAGTATGCAATGAATGCTATATATTACACTATTGAAGCAAACATAAAACCTATTAATAAAGAAACTAACTACTAAATGACAAAAATAATAAGGATGTTTTAATGTCTCTTTTTAATCCTCAACAATTATTGGCATATGCAGTGGATTCGGAAAGTATTCAGACCCCCTTCACTTTTTTCAGTTTTGTCATGTTGTAGCCTGATACTACAATAGTTAAATTTTTTTTCTCATTAATCTTCTCTCAGTACTCCATAATGACAAAGTGAAAACAGAATTCAAATGTCTGTAAAGTTATTAAAAAAAAACAACTGAAATATCAATGCACCTAAGTATACAGACCCTTAGTTAGTTCTTAGTTGAAGCTCCTTTGGCAGCAATTACAGCCTTAAGTCTTTTTGAGTATAACACAACAAGCTTTGCACACCTGGACTGAGGGAGTTTCTGACATTCTTCTTTGTAAATCTTCTTAAGGTCCGTCTTCAATCACAGTTCAATCTTGGTTTCATCAGACCAGAGAGTCTTGTTCCCCACAGGCTGAGAGCCCTTCAGGTGTTTTTTTTTTTAACTCTAAGCAGGCTTTCATGTGTTTTGCATTGAGAAATGTGTTAGTCACTCTGCCAAAACCCAGATTGGTGGATTGCTGCAGTGATGGTTGTCCTTCTGGAATTTTGTTCCAGCTCCACACAGGTTCTCTTAAGAGTGACCATCAGGTTCTTGGCGGGTGACCAGCTCTTGGAAGAGACTTGGTTACACCAAACATCTTCCATTTGAGAATTATGGAGGGCCGCTGTGCTCTTGGGAATCTTCAGTGCAGCAGAAATCTGCCTTCCCCAGATATGTGCCTTGGAAAAATCCTGTCTCTGAGCTCTTCAGACAATTTCTCAGTAAGCTCAAGGCTTTTTTTTATCTGATATGCATTGCTAGCTGTGAGGCCTTCTATAGAGATATGTGTGCCTTTCCAAATCATGCCCAACCAATTTATTTTACCACAACTGGACTATATATATATATATATATATATATATATATATATATATTATACACATGTGACATTTCAGTTTTTTTCTTTTTAATAACTTTTTTCTAGAATTCTGTTTTCACTTTGCCGTTATGGGGTACTGAGTATAGACTAATGAGGGAAAAAAAAGAATTTTAACAATAGTAGTATCAAGCTGCAACATGACAAAAATTAAAAATGTGGAGGGGGTCTGAATACTTTCTGAATCCATTGTATGTGTTTACCTATACAAGGCTGGGCTTGAATTTCCTTGATTAAGGAATAAATTGCAGACTATATAAATCTAAATAAAAATCTCACAGAGTGCAGAATAATAAGTACCACAAAATATACAATATATTATTTGTCTTTCAGGTTTCGAGTATAGAATTTTGAAAAACTAACTTAATCCAAGATTAATGGAGCGTAAATTTGATGCAATAAATTTTAAATATACAAGTCATCATCTTGTATAAGCATCACCTTAGGAAACTTCTGTTTGAATGCATGGTTATAACTACAACCAGCTGCCTATGAAAAATTCAACAGAACTTGCTTTAAGCATAAATGTATATGATACACTAGAAAAGGCTAAAAATGTGTTTTGTATACAGTTTATTTTATATTTGGAAAACTATACTCACTTCTGTGACTCTTTTTCTAGGTCGACACATTTCAACTGAAGAGATCTGAGTTTTTCTATGATGATATATGAATAAAAACATTAATATTTTCTATAACTGTCATAAAAACACATTTTCCAGAAATGCCAAAGTTCCATTTTAAATAAGGGGAGTACCACAAATAACTACTTTAATAATATATTAATGCACATGGACAAGGTACCTCATAAACATAGGCTACTGAATTGCCAGTGGATGTTGCTTATGACTGCAAATGTGCTTAGACATGGTACAGACGATTTACTATACCTTCTTTTTCATTCAAAATTCCCTGTAGATTTAAGACCTCAGCAGTCACTGTGGAAGCAGAACAAAAACTGGTCGTATGTACTGGTAATACACTGTGTACTTTAGTTGTGCATAGTCTAAAATATTTCACTAGTCTGAATATTTATACATTACTTACATGCATTGTCTTCATCATGTAAAGTATTTTTCAGCAAAAGGGCCTCCTTCACTTCCTCGTCAAGAACTAACTTGACTGCCAGTGGATACATGGGATGAATGTGAGGTTGTGGTTTTTTTGGGTTAAAATACTAAAAGGAATGCTTATACAATACTTCTGCCCCAACAATATATATACATTTATATGTTTGTAAACTGACCTTGTTGTAACCTTTTGAGATTACTTAACATCTCCTCTATTTTCATGCCTTTCTCTTTGGCTATTTAAAAAAAAAAAAGTTCCTTAGAAAAAAATTACAGCATGCAGTCTGACTACTATATTTAAATGATAGTTGAGAGTTTATTAAGCACATCTACCTTATTTATGGTGGTGGTAAATAGTTATGCTAGGCTCTGTATTGTAGGTTTATTTAATACAATGTTCAAATGGTGTAGATATCTGTAGATATCTTACTATAATAACATATTTGAATCATATTTATACATATATAGATGAATAGACATTTTCCTTTACACTAATGTAGAAATTACTTCCATATTCACCGTATACAATGAATGTCATTAGACTGATCAAAATAAAACTTATTACCAGGAGTCTGCAGAAACCTGAAGACATCTTCAACATTGAAGGATGACTCTGATAGATAGATTTTATGTTATAGTACTTTTTACGAGTTTTGTTTACGAGATATTTATTATATGATGCCTGCATTATTGAGTCAGTATATTTGAGATATATATCAAAAAACAATATAAAAACAAATTAAAATTAAATAACCAACAGATTAATCTACCATACTTTTGCAATTGATTAGCTAGTTTTAAAGTAGCACTTTTAAAAAAAACGTGCTTGGTCTTATTTTTTTTTTGCTTAAACTTACCAACTACACTCATATTTCTGCTGAAATCTGTATGTAAACAGTGTATCGAGTAAGTTTATGCGTTGTTGTTACTTCAAATAGTAGATAACAAAATATTGTGTTAGCTACCTAGCTAGCCAAAATAAAAAAAAAGACGTCAGTTGGTATTAACGTACAGTTGACACAAAACTGTCCTCGCGCGCCAAGATCCATTTTAAACCGTGGCTTGATTTATGAACGAAATTTGCGTGAAGCCATACATGTCGGTTATAAAATGCAAATATTCCAGCGGTTTAGAAACCGTGAATATTGAGGTTTTCACGTCATTTCACCCGACATGTTTGGTTAAAGCTTTCTGGTTAATCTCCTGTTCAATACATTGATGTCTAGAAGTAGAAAGCAAAGTTCGTTAAAGCTAACATTTACTAACATTTGGTGGAACCATTTGACATGAGGTTTAGCACCATAATCTGGTAAAGTGAAATACTACCAACAGTAATTTGGTTTGTAGCGGCCACTGATTGTGTTCAGGTTTTATTTCATTCATCTAATGGGGATAGTATAAAAAAACAAAACAAAAAAAAAAAGTTTTAAGCGCCATCTAGTGACCAAAACACCAAACAAAACTAAACTAGTTGTTAACGTACACAAACCTTTTCCTGTTTGATGTCATACGTTGTACTGTTACCACATAGTTAGCTGATTGAATAGTCGATTGTTTATCTATATTGCACCATACAACGACCATGCTGAACCAAAGTACTTCATAGCATTAAAATAAATGACAAAACAATGCCTATTGCAATAGGATGACAAATAAAATAGCAACAAAATATACAAAACCCAGAAAAGTATTATAAACTTAAAGACAAAAAGACCAAAATGAAAGAATAACTGCTCAAAATATGGACGGTGACTGTAAAGTCCATTAACTTTTTGAATATGTAATCTTATGCAAAAAATCATGTTGTACATTATGCAACTGAAAATCCTTTTTAAATCTTGTTGTAAATCAGTGCCCAGAACAGAGCCTTGTGGAACACCAAATCTTACAAATTTGTGTCAGAAATCCTGAAATTAGCATATATTCCATAAACTATTTACATTTACTTGTAATCTTTACATAGTCAGCACATGCAGCCATAAAGTAACCCAAACGATACACACATTTGAGATTTTATTTAGCAAAATATATCTGAACAAATAAAACAAAATAGGAAAAGCTCAAGCTTCTCACAAACTTCCAAATCTGCAAACATGTAAATGCTTTCAAAATAATATTCATTCATAACAGTCAAGGTAAAACTATTTAAAAAAACTCAAAACAGTATTGTCTTTTATAAACAAAGACAGGCTCATGTGGCCAATAAAATACAAATACAGAGAATTTTACAGAACATCGCATGTATCTCTAATATTCATTGAATTTATAACAGCTGGCCATGAAACAATTATACAGACTAATGTACAGAACAGAAATATGAGACCATATATAAATGACTTAGAACTGAAAAAGTAGGTCATATTTGAAAATAAATGATTAATGCTTGTTTTCGCTGTTTACTTTGTTTTTAATCAGCATTTGTGAAGTCCTTTACTTTGGCAGGTTCTTCTTCAGTTCTTTTTCTGTAAAAGAGTGACAGAAAAACTAATCATCAACCACTATCCCAAATAATCATATATGTAGGCTGTCATTAATTCAGGTATACACTGAAAAACTGAGCCCTCTAATTGATATGAGCATTTCAGCCAACGAATTCCACACATTTCCATTAATCCCACATTAACTTTTAAATAAAAATATAACTAGCACATAAATTATATATAGGGCATATTCTAACCAATTGCACCAACTATCTCAACCACAATATTACACTGAAACTGAACTCAGCGGATTATCTAATAACACTAGCAACACATCATTAATACAGTTTGTGACAGAAGTTATGACAGACAGACATTGTTTCAACACATATTTGTGAAAACTTACTCCGGCTCAAGGCAAATTAAGAACCGAGTGGATATATGGTTAATTATTTATTACGCAGTTTCCAATATACAGGTTTATTTGGGTTGTCAGAATGAGACTTACTTGTGGCCAGCTAGCCAGTGGGTAAACACCATGTTCAAGTGCAGGGGTGGAAGTGACATTTTCATCATCTGCTGCTGTTTGGTTAGTGTGAAGAGCCTGATTGTAAGAATAGCGAGCATAGTAGGCTTGACATGTCTCTGGGTCGTGAATCTGTTGATATACTGGTAAACCTTGATAATCTGTATGTGATGTTTGTGCAGAGTTTGCATTCATTAAATCTGTAGCATTTGTAGAAATACCTGGGGCCGCCGATTCATAATTCATGGCCCTTTCACGTACTGGCAGATAATCAGATGCCGCTGTATTAAATGTATTCGAAGGGTATTCAGTATGCTTATACATGGGATATTGATGAGTCATTGCATAATCAGGCGTCACTTGACTGGTGATAGAAGTCGCTCCGCCATGATTGGATACCAGAAATTTATCTGGAATGTTCCTGTTGTAATTGTGCACTGAGGATGCAATGAACTGCTGCTTTAAAACTCCAGTATCAGCAGAATTTTCAGCTACTGTGTTTGTAATGGTCATACTGGCTGTTTCAGGGCTGAACTGTCGATTTTCATAATTCCAGGCATTCCCTCTTAAACTCTTGCTCACTGAAGCTCGTTCAGACAGCCGAGCAATTTCTTGGCCCTTCATGGACGAGAGAGCACTAATTGTGTTCGGAAACGAGTCCTTTTGCTGAGGTGCAGTAATGGAGGATGAGGTGTCCTGATTTTCACAGTTTTTAAGCACATTTTTGTGCATGGATGTAGTTCTTTTATAAGTATGAGAATTGGGGTTTATACTTTTAGAAGACTTTGGATCTGTTGTTGGAATAAAGTATAAAGATCTATTAGGATTGGCTGTGGTCAAAATAGAGGACTCCTGCTGGAACTGTGTATCACTGCCTAAATCACTACCTGAGATCATGCTTTGCTTTATTGATGAATCTGATGTTTCCTGGTTTTTCCCCATGGTAGGGAACTGTTTCAAAAGGCTGGATGGCACATCAGAGCATTGTTTTTTCCCTGGAAAGGACTGAACTGGTAAATCTTCTTGAACAGCTCTGCGCTTTAAAGCTCTCCTTGGTCCATGTGAAACTAGAAAAGAACAGAAAAGCACTGAGTTTTTAAAAATATTTTTTAATGACTAGTTTAATTTGAGGTTTCATAACTTACTCATACCAGGTTGCTGTTGTGAATATTGGGTTATGTCTGTTTCCATTCTCTCCTGTTTTATTAATTCTAATAAAAGATAAAAGTACATCATAATCTAGTTATTAGTTTTTAGACAGACCTTTATCTGATCCACACAAAACATACTCTATACTTAAACCACTGTCCATGCCACGTAATCACACAATTTAGCATTCATCAGGTTAAGAAAAGTATACAGACTATGTACCTGATAATAATAAAGTGTCTTTATATATAGCCAATATGCTGATTATAGAATGCTCACTTTTTTTGATCTTGGGAGAAATGCAAGTTTTGAGAGCACGAAGTTTCTTCCCTTTTCTGATTTTCTGCAAATGTATGATGGCTAAGAGAAAAGAGAACAAAGACAGAAGAAGCAAACATGGTTGGAAATAGAACACATGAAAACAAGCATTGCTTGTACATGATATGTCAATGCAGTTACCTTTATCATATGACATAGCTTTTACTTCCTTTAGGTCATCACAGTTTAGTTCCATCACCTAAACCAGACAGGACAAAACACAAGATTGACAATGATACCACTAACAATAATAATCCAAAAAAATAAGACAACCATGTGCTATTCCTTTAAAGCCTAGTGACGAGTATGTGGTCCATCTACTATAAGTGTCATTCACCTGTGGATCACCAGGCTCATCCTCATTGGCCACCTTTGCTTTGTGAGCAAATTTCATTAGCTTCTTGGAGTTCTCACGTCTACTATCAGAATCAGACCAGTCTTCAAACATATGTGGGTAACGTCTTTTCTGTTGAAAACACAAATTTTTTTAATTTAGCTGTGATTCGTTGTGATTTGCATTTTCCATTTTGCCTATTCAGACAAGCTATACTTGATTACCTGATTAATGAAAAAAATAAATGAATAAATAAATAAAAATAAAAATCACAATAACTATGGTCCAATCTCAAGTCTAAAAAGCATACTGCTGTTTCTTAAGAACAACCAAATAAACTGCTACAGCTAAACTGTTATACTTTCTTTTCGCCTGTCTACACGTTCATCTTATCTGAAGAATGCTGTGCAGTCGTGTAGTCTCAGTGATATCAAATTGGCTTCACAGTCAAGGACACGTAGCTGCAAAGCACATTTGTGTCTGAATTTTAAACTGCACAAAGTAAACATAAAGGTGAAGAAATAGCTAAAATTATTCACATAGTTCTCAACAAAGCTGATGAATAATGTAGTGATCCTTTTGCAAATGTCCATATAAACTGGCAGATAAGTTACCAAAAACGTGCTTTCTTGATATATTTTTAGTGACACAAGAATCGTACAAGATCTTCATGTCTGGATGGATAAAAGAAAATAACGGCGTATATTGTTGCGAGAGAAAAAAGGACTACAGGCAAATTTGATATCAGCTAAACCTTTGCTAATAGCAATACATACTAAAAAGATAAACCTCCCCCTGTAGCTAGACAACATACTGTAGTTATGTGTGACAATATGATAGGGAGGATCCTTTAAACTGCTGCTTGTCAAGGATGTATTGTGTGTAATGAATTTACATTTCTCACATTTAAATTTCTGGCATTTTGGCAGACACCTGAGCAACCTACATTTATCTCATTTATACAACTGAGCAATTAAGAGTTAAGGGCCTTGCCTAGGGGCCTAGCAGAGGCAGTTTGGTGGTCCTGGGATTTGGACTCTTAAGCTTCTGATCAGTAGTCCAACACCTTAACCACTGAGCTACAACCCCCGAAACTCCCTACTGCATTGTGGAGTTTGATAATCAGTGTAAATGAAGATGATTCTTTTTTTTAAAATGACATTAAACAGGTTGACATCGCATGAAACCGAAAGGATAAATTCCTGCTTCATCCAGGGGTTTAGATCATGCTGTGGCTTAATTTGCCAAATAATAAAAAACAGAGACTTTTTGTCTCAAACCCAATAGGACTCACCAGGTAATTATATCTGTGGCCAGATTTTACAAGGTGGTAGTTGATGAGTTTAGGTTCGATTATGGTGGAGCAGGACACACACAAGTCCAGCAAAGCCTGACCATCATTTCTGCACTCAATCACTGCACTCAGACCTGTGGCAAACAAGTACATACATCAGAAAATAATGAAAAATAAACAAATTTTATACCATAAAATTACCAAATACTCACCAACCAATGCATCGGCCTCTGTTTTATTTTTGGTGATATAATTCAAATCAGTGTGCTTGGGGGAATTCCCTGCATAGGCAATAAAGTTCAATCAATTGCTGGTATATTAAAAAAATCAGTGCAGTTTTTCTGACATTTTAAATGTGTGACAAAACATTGTGTATTCAAAATTATAATTATTAATATAATTATTACAAGAACAAGAATTGTCTTAACTAAACTAATCTTAAACTAATCTTATGCCGTCTTACACAGGAATAGCATAGTAAAATGGAATTGGAACTTAAGCTTCCCCAAGATTTTGTTTTTCTTTGTGAATATGTGGAAAATGCATAACCACATGTACCTTTCTTATATGGGCCTTTTTACACCTGGTCACTTCATGTGTTTTCTCTGATCCGATAGCTATCCGATTTGTTAAAACTGTTCCATTTACATTAGGCCACATAAATGCGTCTTGGCGAATCGGATATCAATCCGATCTTTCTATTCTCGTCCAAAATGCAAATATATTTTACCTCATTTCCGGGGTGCTTGAAATGGAACACGATTTAGTGTATATACTTAAATATACTTTTGTTTCTATATGTTTTACAAAACTTTTGTTGGACGCTTTCATCTCTCCAAAGAGCAATAAGTGCCTGCGTGTCTTCCATGTTATTTGTTTCTGGCGTGATGCACGACTCGTGAGTCACCTGCGAGTGACGTACTTCCGTTTGGGAGGAGTATAGCGCTGACGTATTTGGCTTGAACAACCACATTCATTTACACCTGTCAAGTTTCATCTGAAATGCGTCCCAGACCACCTCCTGAAGTGGTTTGAACAATCGGATTTATGTCCGTCTCGAAAACGTTTCGGAGGGCATTTACACTTGGTCCTTTTACAACTGGATAGCTATCGGATCACAGAAAACGCATGAAGTGACCAGGTGAAAGCCTGGAAAAAGCCCCTTTGAAATTGCTGTATACAATCTGCATAAAGCTTTAATAAACATCCCAACAACTGTTCTGTATGTTATTTAGCTCTAAATGCCTAACCTCATCTGCCATTATAAGTAAATATTGACAGACAAAAGAAAAACAGATTACTTAGAGTACATGGAAATACATCACAACTCTTCTCTGTGATAATCACATGTATGAAACAAATGCGGTCAATAAAGACTGGGATCGGTAAAAACATAAAATCAAAAACTTGCCAAAAACATAAAAAGCTGCCAAAGTTTACATCACCTTGCTCATGGTCACTTTTCTCCGGCTTGATTGTGGTTGTATGAGGAAATGTGTGAGCCGGCATTCTTTCATGTAAACCTGCTGTGGCTGACTCTTGAGTTTCTAAGGCAGTTAAATTTGGACAAACTTAAATATGAAATGATACAATTTCTGAGACAGAGCTAATGATTTAATTGTTTTTAACCAACTTTATTCATATTTTGCAGAGTAGGTAATGTTTATACTTTAATTATTTGCAAATTTCTATGCAACAGTATTGAGGATAGAAAAATATATTTATTGAAAAATATAATTGAATATGATCCAAACTTTTCAAAATTAGACCTTGTTGATATAGCCTTCATTTGCACAATAAGATAAATCGCATTTTTAAACGTTAGAGAAATATGGATGCCTTTAGGGAAAGCAATAATGGAATACTCACCTGTAGCAGGGATTTTCGTTGTCCTTTTAGTTATTGGCTTAGGAAAGTGGGACGTAGGTTTTTCACTGTTAGAATTAGCTGTCAGATCAATTATTACCACAGATTGATGTTGGGGCTGTGGTGTTTGAGCCTTACTCTCTGGCAAGGCTTTTGGAGAGCTTTGACTTTGTAAGCTGGTGTATGCTGTACTGTTTCTATCATTATAAAATTCTGAAAAACATGAAATCATCATGAAAAATGTAATCAATTTAAATATCTGGAATAAACAACCAAATCACAACAGCTACTTCGTTTCACTTTTAATGTCTTCACCTCTGATTTCTACTTGACTACTGTGAAGTTCTTGAATTTGTGTTGCGTTTTCACAGCTTCGATGGGACTGATCATCTCTTTCTTTTTCAGCCTCTACACACTCTGATGGTGACCTTGCCGTAGAGATTTCTGCAGCATGTGAAATATGACCATAATAGCTGATTTAAGCACAAGTAATTCCAAGACTGTGTCATTTATTACATAAAAGGACAGTAAATGGTTGCACAATGTGGTTGTACAGCTACCATTGCTTCTCTGATTCTGGCCTGCAGGGTGTGAAGGCTGGGCACTCATATCCATCATCTTTAGTATTACAAATGCTAAAATTTAAAAAAGCAGAACAAGATGACAAAGATATATGACAGGATACATTTACATATGCTTTACATAGAATCATTTAAGAGATAAGCTGTTTTTTTTATACTGAACTATATTGCTAAAATGTATGTAGACATCTGACCAATCACACCAACATGTGCTTGAACATCCCATTCCAAATTTAGTCCCCCTCCCCTGTTTTGATATCCCTGACTCTTCTGGGAAAGCTTTCCATTAGATGTTAGAGTGTAGCTGTGGAGCATGGCTTTTGTGTTTGTTCAGCTACAACTGCATTAGTAAGTTATGGAGGTCTGTGGTGCAGTTAGTTTTCCAATTTGTCCTAAAGGTGTTGAGTGGGGTCAGGGCTCTCTGTGGGCCGCTGTAGTTTTACAATACAAAACCAAATCGCAAACCATGGCTTTTTAGACTTTTTTAGACCACAGTATGCAAAGACATTCTATCTTTGTGGCAAGAGTTGGGAAATACCCACATATATATATATATATATATATATATATATATATATATATATATATATATATATATATATATATATATATATATACATACAAATGCACGTGTACACACTAACCATCATGGAAGTCTGCTGAAGTCACAGATTCGTACTGGGGTTTGTTCAACTTGAAGACCTGTATAATGAAAAACATAATGCTGAGGTGTAAAATATCTTAGTTAATAATTCACTGGATATCCCATATAATGATCCCAGCAAAATTATATTCTAATGCAAATTTAAAGGAATACAGTTGTACAGTTAAAGGAATACAATGTTACTACAGGCATTATTTCACAAAGGAGTCAGAGTAGTACATAATCTCACTAAACATTTTATTAGGAACATTATACTAATACTAGCTAGGGCCTAGCTTTGCTCTCACAACAGATTTGAAATGGGATGAAAAGTCTACAAACATACACAATGCGTATCGTTCAAAAGATTACGAGTTTCATTATTCACACATCCTTCCCCAGTATACATAATTCCAACTCTTATGAGAGCCGCATTGTTTTGTTGTCTGAATGCTGGCACCACACTCCAGTTCATCCATTATATTTGGGTCATGTGAGTCCAGTTATGTGATTTGCTTGGACGAGGCAGACACACAAAACAGAAAAAAGGAAAAAAGATTTTGAAGAAATCAAAAGGAGAGGTTTGATAAAAATTAAGATACAATTAACCATTGGTGGCTTACCTTAGCATCAAACCCCTTCTCTTTCAATGCCAGGGTCTTAGCCAAGTCACGAAAGGTCATCTGATGGACAGAATGCCTCTGCCATTGATGAAATTCCTCTTGATACTGAGTTTCCTAAAAGAACAGCATACACAAACATATTTAATGAAAACAACCTCAACACTTTGAGCATATTGTAATCAAGTTGAATTGGCCATATTCAGTGGGGAGTTAAGCTCACAGTTCTGCACACTGATATTCAGACATCTGACTTTCTACTAACTTGGATGCAGTTCAGATTCTTGCCCTACTATTAAGTAATTAATTCTTAAGTTATTAAACTAAAAGTATCAAGTACTTAACATGCACAAAATGTTTTGAGGGACATCAGAGACATTTCTAATCTTGAACTTGATCCTATGAACTGAACCAAAAATTAGGAGGGTACATAAAATTAACAGAAACAATGGAATTTTTTTTATTAATTTGACAAATTAATTAAGTCTTTATTTTGTGTGAACATTGGTGGATTTGGAATAAGCACTACTTTCGCTGCATAAATCTGGATGCAGTCAGTGACTCCAAATACAGCCTAATGTGAAGGAAAAACACTCTTGCACTCACAATGGTTAAGCGTTGGTGTCGTTCGCTGATCATATGGTTACAAAACTTCTCTCTGCTAACTTTCTCAGCACAGTTTAGACACAGGAAAAAAGTTGGCTGTGAAATTCTTCGGCACTCCCATACGTTAGACAGACCTGCAAACATGAGTAAACTACATTTCACACAAACAGTTTCACACAGACATTATGGCACACTAATGCAAAGATTCACACACACATACCTATAATTGGATCTTTAGCCAAAAGTCCCTTTACGTTTAGAAACCTGAAGGCGTTACTCTGTTCCATCACTGTAATTAAGAAAAGTCAGTATTTGACATTAAATAAAGAGCAAAATAAAGGAAATAAACTATTCATCCTTCTACTGTTTGAATGCAGAAACTGTACAAGTTATTTGAAATATCTTGTTATATTAAAAATAATGAAAAAAACATGACAAATAATATGTTTTTGATGGTGCATCATGCAGATGTTTGCTTTCTGCACTCAGGGCAGACTGGCTAGATGCTGCACACACATACAATATTCAACTAATTTTAAATCAGCAATTAAATATTTATGTACATCAGTCACAACATTAACAGCATTATGAATTTATTCTTGCATTAATTTATTTATTATGAAAGTTTGGAGAAAAGGGACCATAAAGAGCATATATGGTCACCGGTTAATATAACCAGTGTTTAATCCATTAAACTATACATGCAAAATTGATCAGTCTCATTCTTAACCTAAGAATATTCAACCACCTCTGTCTGTATACATTCAAACTTACTGAAGTGTCTGCCTACAATTGCTCCTTTAGACTCAGCAAACAGAGTTGAGACACCAGGGACTGTCTCTTGAACAGCACCTGTAACTATAACAATGATAAATGATAGATTAGAAAGATATTTCCACAAAACAATTTAAAGGGTATATATAGAAATTTAAAGCAGGGTTATGTTAGCACAATATAAGCAGAATTCTTATTAGAAGGATAGAAGGATTTGTGATATGTGTAAATTCTAAATCCCACCACCAGCTGAACAACACACACTTGGTTTATGAGTGAGCTGTCTGATGATGAAGATTAAAGTGTGCATGCTGGGCAAATGATCTTTTTCAAAATCAAGAACATGCAGGCATTTGGTTATGAAAATAAAAAATAATAAACTATTCCCATAGCCAAAAACTTGGCCAACAACGCTTTCCAAATCCAAATTCAATGTGTTATAAATTGTGCTAAAAAAGAATAATAGTAATATATTGTTTAGTTTAATTTAGTTTGTTGATGCACTTATTTATATTATTAATTTTTATCTACTAAATTAGTGACCACTCTAACCGAGTCAGTTATTTTTCCGAGCTACAAAAACATGGGACTGCGCAAGTACACTGGAACTTCACATTCCCAGTGGACTAGCTAATAAATGATGATTCATATAGCTTAATTAGCTTCCTATATAAATTCCTATATTCCTATACATGTCCTATATAAAATCCTCTGAATGCATGCTTATAGTTGCAGAGAACAACTAACTTCTAGTTGAAACTTATTCTGGTACCAGCCATTTCACCCAAGAAAAAAAATTGTGAAGTCAGAGTGAGAGAGTATGTGTATATCCTACCATCTGTAGGTTCTTCACATCCCATGAGATAAGTCAGTTTTACAGGAGTTGGAAGCGTACATGAATATAAAGGAGCAATATTGGTTACATCCTGGCAGTCTGATGCAGATAGAGGTGATACGGTTTCATGCTCGAGATGGGGTATAAGCACACACTGAACAGGACGTTCCGGTTGAGAGGAGAGAGGATGTGAAATATGGACAAAAGTTGATGAAGGAACGGTAGAAGAATTGGTGCTGGAAAGTAGTGGTGGTGGAGTAGATATGTGTTTGGAGTGGTAGGCGGGAGCATGTAGGTCAGTAGAGGACAGGAAAGGAGAAGAGACAGTTCTAGAAAAGGTGGATGAATTAGGAATAAATGGGATAGGGACAGAGAAAGGACAGCATGAAATCAGAGGAGAGGTGCGGCAAGAGTAAGCTGAATTTCGAGGAATAGGAATTTCACCTAAAAAAAGAAGCAAAAATAGAGTGCAATAAAGATAATGTTAACTCTTTCCAAGAAAACAAATCTCTCTTTTTAGTATAAATACTTTGTCTGCTGCTGGAATAAACTTACCTGGACATGAATGATTCTCCAGCAAGGGGGGTTTCTCCTGCTGCATGGAGTGGACAGCTGCAGCAGAACATATCATATGATGAACAGAATTGTTGAAAACACCTTAAACACAACAGAATACATTCCTTACTTACACTGCATCAGACTGCAGCAATGTCAGAAAAAAAGTATTTTACGGTCTTCCCTAAAGGAACAGAGGTTCCTCTTCTGGCTCTTAATCAGAAACAATCATTTACTTTAATAATGAAAGTTTTTTTTAAGTAAATACTGCACCAAAAGGAATCGGTTTAGTCATTTTGGGGATAAACAAAGTTTTGAGTAGCAGCAAATTCTTACTATGTTCTGTGAAGGTGCTAGGTTCAGGTTGGGAAATACAAGCTTTCAGGTCAACTCCATCTTCTGGCTTTGTCAGCAGCAGTTTTAGGTGACTCAGGGCTGTCAAATGAATTATAGTCAGTCAAATGCTTTCATATACAAATACACCAAAAACAAATCTTGCCAAATTAATATCAAATATGACTTACCTTCACTGAGAGGAGCAGTACGCAAGGCCGTAAAGACTTGAGCAGTGACATTCAGTTTCTGGGTGGGAAAAAAAACTTAAAATGCCATTTATATGCCAGAATAGCACCAATGTAACCACATTTATTTACCATTTTCCTACCTTCATTCCTATCCCGGTGCTTCTCTCCACTGTGGCTAAACTCAATGCTATCTTATTCAGCTGCTTCTTCATAATTGTGCCAGTTGCAGTACAACCAGGATATTTATGTTCCTGTACAGATAAATACTAGTTACACCAATATTTTGCTACAGACACAAATGTAATGAAGTACAGTGCAGAGAGAAAGCTCCTTAATGACCCACCACATAGGCTTTCCTGTGAGTCTCACTAGACAAGTGGTCAAAATGACCTCGGGCAGAGCACAGTTCACAGAAGAACAGCTTCTTTTTGTCATGATGCACACAAGTAACAAAATTCAATCCTACAAGACAGTTTAATGTGGAAAAGTACAAAGTGTTAGCATCATTTTACTGATCGGATGTATTAAAGGTAAGCAGCACATGATTCTGGTCTCCTTTCTGACTGTAAATATCTTAGTTGGTACAAACCAATCACAGCATGGTGTTTGGATAATTTCTTCTTTATCTGGCTTTTTGAAGGTTTTGGCACAAGGTTATGGTCTTGTGGCTCTGTGGAACACAGGTGCAAATATTTTAAGAACAATATAATCTACACTACCTTATAGTTATATCAGGGCTGTTAAACCAACTGAATTTCAACACCTCTCAGCACGTTTTCCTCGCCTGTATCATATCCAGTTTGCGATGGCTCTAGTTTCTGGGTGTTAACAGAGTCTTCAGAATCTGGAACAATACAACAAACACACAATATTAAAAGATACAAAGAAAGAAACTGTAATTATACCAATATTAGGTGGCTTGTTTAGCCCCTCATTTAGCAAGCTAACATTTGATCTTCCTTAAAAAATATTAACTGACTGTCTGACTAAATATCTGTGTGTCTATCTGTGTCGGTCTATCCATCCATCCATTCATCTAGTGAATACACCCATCACATTTCAGCAACCATTTTATTATATGTTCGCAAGGGACAATACTACAGATGTACTGCATATATAGCAGTATAGATTTACTATCCTCTGAAAACAACTTAACATACAGCCATTATTGTCAAAATAGCTGGCAGCAAGAGTGAGTACACCATAAGTGATAACAGCTGTACGTCGTTTAAAGGTGGGGTCTCCGTTGTTTGAGAAATGCTACCGAAAACTGAGTTGGGCCGGCAAACAAAACAAATGTGTATCCAATGAGCAGAAAGGGTTCAGTGCGCATTTGTGACATTAGCAGAAAGCGGTTTTTACATTGACATGGCGGATGATAACAAAAAAAGATAGCGAAGAAAGGCTTACGATAAGGCAATAAGTAGGACCTGTGTTAATATAGAATCAGCTTTCCAGCGCTGGAGAGAACTGAAGGAGCGGGAAGACCTGCGATGGGACGCCGAGAGACTTAAGTAAAGTTGGCTGCATATTCACAGATTGGAGTTTCCCGAGTCAATAACTCCTGAGCTAAACTCTGTTACTATACAAATAACACCTCATTACTATTGTAGTAATGTAGAGAGGCAGCTACAACCGCGTTTTGCTAGTAACAGCGTTTAGCTCAGGATTTATTGACTCGGGAAATTCGAATCTGTGAATATGCGGCCAACTTTACTTAAAGACGCCGAGGCGCTTTTTTTGCTTGTCGATAGGGGAGTAACGTTGGTTTTGCTTTGTTTCACAGAACTAATATATGCCGTCCTTTGCATTATTATGCTTTGTCATTTTTGCTTGTTTGTTTATCTGCAATCGTATTGTTCTGCCCTTCAGCTACGATAAAGACTCATTTCTTTCCATTAGTTGCCTGGGTTACACATGTATGTGTGGGCGGAGCTATCAATACAGGGGTGGGACCCATTTGGGTTAGGGACTTGTTTGTTTTGGTGATTTCAAATGTCAACATTGGCTTTCAAACAACGGAGACCCCACCATTAACCATGCAAAGCCACATGTCCTATTTATCATGTTTTTGTCAGCTTGACAGGACCATACAAATTTGTGTATCTTGTATTAGAGCAGTTAAAATTTCGGCTTCAGGAGCGTGTGGTGATGTCTTGGAGACCGTCACGTCATCAATGCACTTGCCGGTGTAGCTGGTCACTGATGCCGTGCACTCCTCCAAGCACATGGTGTCGACGTTGGTTGCAGCCTCCCTGAAGATGTTCCAGTCAGTGCACTCAAAGCAGTCCTGAGGAGCAGAGGTGGCTCCTGCTGGCAAGGTTTTCACCTGCTTCAGAACCGGTTCTGAGCGTCTGGCGAGTGGTAGGTATGCCGGAATTAGCATAACAGAGATGTGGTCTGAGTAGCCGAGGTGGGGGCAGGGCTCCGCGTGATACGCGTCGGGAATGTTTGTATAAACAAGATCCAGCGTGTTTTCACCTCTCGTAGCAAAGTCCACATGTTGATGGAATTTAGGAAGCACTGACTTAAGATTTGCATGGTTGAATTCTCCGGCGATGATAAACAGTCCGTCAGGGTGAACATTCTGCAGGTCGCTAACAGCTCCGTATAGCTCACTTAGCGCCTCTTTAGCATTAGCGCTAGGAGGAATGTAAACTCCGACAATGTAAACAGTAGTGAATTCCGGTGGTAAATAAAATGGCATGCATCTAACAGTCACAAACTCCACTGACGATGAGCAGTAAGTAGAAACAAGCACAGAGTTCTTGCACCATGCCGTGTTGATGTAAACACACACACCACCAGCGCGAGTCTTACCGCACAGAGCTGCATTTCTGTCGGCTCTAAATGAAGTTAGCCCGTCCAGCTGGATGGCGGCGTCCGGAACTCTGTCGCTGAGCCACGTCTCCGTGAAAACAAACACGCAGCAGTTTCTAATCTCTTGCCGTGTAGAGCGTTCGACTCGGATGTAGTCCAGTTTATTGTCCAGGGAGCAAACGTTGGCTAGTAGAATGGACGGGAGAGCCGGGTTTGTTTTTAGCCTAGCACGGACACCCGCCCGCTTACCGCGCTTACGCGTCCTCGCGCACCGCTTTCGGCGTCCCCTCCGCTGTTCTCCGGTATCAGGTGACACAGAGAACTGGAGGCCTGGTCTCCGCAGCAAGCCGAGGTCACGAAGCCTGTCCAGTACATCATCGTCCAGGTTACTTGTTGCACGATTTCTGTACTTTATTAGTTCCTGGCGGCTGTATACATAAACACCGATGTCTCTGGTGTCCATGTAGTAGCAATAGTCGGGCTAAAAACCGTAAATAAAACCTTAAAAGACGTAAATAGCACCGTATTGAATCCGTAGTGGCCGCTGTAGAGTTAAGTGGTTCCAGCGTGTGCTCTCTGAGCATGGCTTTATTATTCTGCTTGGTTTTCCACACCCCCGCCTAACCACCAGGGGGCAACGTCACGTCGTGTGTCCTATAAAATCGTAAAATCCCTTAACACTACAGCCGCGCCGCCATCTTGGAATTTTATGTAGCACCACGCTCCTATAGAAACGTCTCATTTCAACAGCTATATATGGTTGAAATGACAATAAAAGCTTCTTGACCTTGACAATTCTCCCATACTGAACACTGATCTTGAACATGGTGCCTCAGGACAAAGAACTCTGAGAATATATGAATTAGAGTTGTTGCTCTCTACAAAGATGGCCTAAGCTATAAAATGATAGGTAACACCCTGAAACTGAGTTACAATACAGTGGCCAGGGTCATACAGAGGTTTTCGAGACGAGTTCCACTCAAAACACTCAATTTAAGGAGTTGACCTGCTGTGCATCAGGTGCAGAAGCTGGACAGACACACGAGTGCTTTCCTAGGATGTC